>NC_054381.1:6846116-6991116 GCF_017654675.1 Xenopus laevis | reverse complement strand
CAGGGCGCAGGCAGAAGTGATGAGGGAGCAGCAGAAGACCAGGCAGAAGCAGGAACAACCCAGACTTGATCCCATATCCAAGGCGCTGGCAGCATCCAAAGATGCCCCGGGGCAAAGAGCAGGACCAACAGTTTGGCTCTAACACTCCTTTGGTCCAGGCTGCCCAGTGAGACTGACTACAAGCAAGTCCAGCAGAATTCCAGTTTGGCTCTTGCCTTGTGACCCACATGCCATGGCCCGAGAGTCCAGAAGGCTAGTAGTAGCAGCAGTCAGTAGCAGTCAGTCAGTAGTTGCAGAAGAAGCGGCAGACCCAGTAGGAAACAGTCATATCTGCCAGTGTCTCAGCACAGAAATCCCATCCATGTGTCAGAGGTGCAGTTCAGCTTCCCCTTTATATCCTGGAGCAGAGGGAAAGGAACCAGAGTCTGTCAGGGGTCGAATGGGGAAGAGCAAATGCTGATCTATTCCAGGGCTGTTATTTACCCAACTCTTTCCCCTCACTGACAGGAGAAAATGCTGCAGATTATTTTACAAAGCAATTATATGAGTGGGATTCCTTTCTGTGCCACAAAGTGGGAATGTCATAGTGGGACCTGTGTGTGATGAGAGCAGTTGGGGGTCTCTGGGGGGAGGGGGTTTCCATCAGAACATGGAATCAGTGACATGGGGGTGTTTACTTTGCTCCAATGCTGCAGCCAAACTTGTATTCCTCTTCTTTTTTATTTAATACTCACTGAGGCTTCAGAAACCCGAGCTCCCCCCCTGCTTGAGATCAGGGCACCGCCATGGGAAGCAACCAGTCCTGCTGTCCAACCCAAAGTCTCACCCCCTTTCCTCCACTATTGGTATGGTCCACGGGGTCTCCTGTGTGGAGAGATCTGCTGTCCTGAGGGATAGGGGGGGATATCTCAGGATTGCGATGTCCGTGGTCGCGACTGTTTTGTCAGCAGAGAAGTGATCTCAGGACACAAGTCAAGTCCACACTGTTATTCTCATGGATACGATCCCTCCGGATCATATTGGCTGGGAACTCTGGACAGATAAATGTTCTGCTGCAGTTGCTCTTTCCAGTTGGATCGGTTGTGGTTAAACAGATGCGACCTGAGGATCTACAACTTGTCTGTATCGCTCCCTCTCGCTCTCTCCCGGCAGACTGATGAGTGAACCCAGGAGACCTCAGTGCAGCGCGACCCCTCTCCCTGTTACCGACCCGACAGCTTCCAGATCATCAGTAGAGAAAGAAGAAGCTGAAGCGAATGAGAGAGATGAGAGGGGCCGGGGAGGGAGCAGAGAGGGGCTCAGGGCTGGGAATGGGCAGCAGCTTCTCTACTCCACAGTCTCCACTTCATTCATAAAAAGAGAAAGTTACTGGGGGGAAGGTGCCCCCTGCTCATTGGCTCCTCTAGCGACTGTGACGTGTAAGCTCCATTCATAGATAAGGGATATACTGTAAGTGTCTGTATATGTGTGTGTCTATATATATATATGTGTGAGTCTGTGTGTATATATATATGTGTGTGTGTGTGTGTGTATATATATGTGTGTGTGTGTGTGTGTGTGTGTATATATATATATATATATGTGTATGTGTATATATATATATATATATATGTGTGTGTGTTGTAGTGTTGTTGTGCAGTTAATTTCATGGGTTAAAGAGACAGAATGGGATCAGGCAGCAGCAGTTTTGGGAAATGAAAGAGGAATGACTTGTTCCAGGTTCCCAGGGCAGTTTGTTGCCAGTGAATATGAGCCTTCAGCTGAATTTATGAAAAGGGGCTCTCTGCAAGGGCACTGGGGAGGAAGACTGCAGCCCTGGCTGTGTGTGTCTGTGAGTGTGTCTGTGTCTGTGAGTGTGTGTGTGTCTGTGAGTGTGTGTGTGTCTGTGAGTGTGTGTGTGTCTGTGAGTGTGTGTGTGTCTGTGAGTGTGTGTGTGTCTGTGAGTGTGTGTGTTTGAGTGTGTGTGTCAGTATGTGTGTCATTGTGTGTGTTTGTGAGTGTGTCAGTGTGAGTGTGTTTGTGAGTGTGTAAGTGTGTGAGAGATGCTCACTGGGCAATGTGTGTAGCACAAGTACAAGACAGGGGCAGGTATAAAGCTGTATGGGCAAAAGGCAATTGGTGGCCAAGAGACACATTGGGGAGCAGGTTTATCCCCCCAGCATCTTGCTCACACACACACACTACTGTCTGTACCTACACAGATAGTGATTGTGTGTGTGTCTTTGTGTGTGTGTGGGGGGGGGGTGCATGTCTGAGAGACTGCTGGGTGTGTCTGTGTGTCTAAGAGATTGGGGAGCTGTGTCTGTGTGTCTGCATAGTGGGGTGTGATGGAGGGAGAGTGCCTGTTGTTATGTGTAGCCATGTGTACTCTATGTGTGTGTGTAAGTGTGACTGTGTAGGTGTGTGTAAGGAATATATTAGTGTGTGCATATGTGTCAGTCATTTGTGGTGTAGTGGTGAGTCTGCAGGGGTTAAGTCTGTGTGTACACTTTAGATGCCCTTTGGAAGGGATAAAATGACGGCCTTTTTTCTTTTTTATCAACCTAACTATGAATGTGTGTTGTTGGTGTGTGTTTGTATGTGTGTGTAGTTGTGTTTTGTATGTTTGAGTCTGAATATGATGTATTTTCCAGTATGTGGGTATGCGAGTGCTCCTATTACTATGTGCAGACGGCTGTTTACTGGCTGGAAGTGTAAAGGTTAAATTGGTCATGAGCTGCTGCAGAACATCTCTCATTTAGGCCATTTTTGTCCTGAACCTCTTTGAAGTTCTTAAGCAGCTAAATGTGCTTTTTTATATCCTTATTATATACGGAACCACCCAGATTCAGAACGTGCCCCTAAACTGTAACTATAGGAGGCCGACAGTGCCACAGAGCATGCTGGGAACATGGCAAAATGGAATGTGGGTGACGGCAAGGAAAGGTACCTGCAGTGTTGGCTTTTGTGAATTTGCTGGTTTCTATTTAACTCCATTTTTTTTATATTTACTCTGATGTGGTTCTGATGTGGATTAACCCCAGGCAGAGTGCAATAGGGTTAAATGCAGGCTGTAGTAACAGTAAGGGGGGAGCAGGGTCAAGTTTGGTAGGGAAGGACTATCAGTTTCTTTATTTGGGGGTGAGATTGATTCATTAGGAGGAGATCAGATGTAAGAGTGAATCTCAGTGGTTAGTAAAGGGATGTGTAAAATACAGTAAATACAGTAAATACAGTAAATACAGTAATACAGTAAATACAGTATGTAGAAAACATCTTGCCTTACTACACACATTGTGCCACAGCCTCCTCCTCCTCCTCATGAGACCAGTTTGCCTTACTACACACAGCCCCACAAATCAGCTCTTCTCCCTGGCAATATATAAAGCTGGGAGGGGAGCGGGACTGGGAAGCTGCTGGGGGGGGGCAACAATAGGAGAGTTAATGCTGTTTGGGCTGGAGAGTTAATACGTCTGGCAGGGAATGAGCCAAAAATCTATTTCTGTTTGGAGGAGAAGAGAATCAGGAGATGAAGAGTTAATGCTGCTAGGGTTGTAAAGGGCCAGGAGCTGGAGAGTTAAAGATTGTGTCGATAGAGGGAGGCAGTAGAGTTAATACTGATGAGGACAGACAGATGCAGGTGCCAGACAGTAAATGCTGCTTGTGGAAGAAAGACAAGAGGTTTTGAGTGATGTTGTTAGGTGAGGCAGAGGCCGGAGAGTTAATGATGCCAGTGGTGGAGGGAAGCAGTTAATGCTGCTGAAGAGATACAGAGGCAGGTGCTTGTGGAAAAAAAGTCAGACGCTGGAGAGTTAATCCTGCTGCGGATGGAGAGAAGCGAATGGGTTAATGATGCTCATTGATTGCCTGAGGCAGAAACTAGAGAGTTAATGCTGCTAGGTGAGATAGAGGCAGAGGCTGGAGATTTAAGGGAGATAGGAAGAAGGGAGATTACCAGGAACTGAAAAGTTAATGCTGCTTTGAGAGAGAGGCAGGCTGCTGAGGAGGGCGAAAGACAGGAGCTAGAGAGTTAATGCTGCTGAGAAGGGTGAAAGACAGGAGCTAGAGAGTTAATGCCAGTGATGGAGGGAAGCAGTAGAGTTAATGCTGCTGAAAAGATACAGAGGCAGGTGCTGGAGAGTAAATGCTGTTTGTGGAAGAAAGACAAGAGCTGGAGCGTTAATCCTGCTGGGGATGGAGAGAAGAAATGAGTTAATGCTGCTCAGTGAAGGCCAGAGGCAGAAGTTAAATAGTTAATACTGAGGATGGCAAACTAATGAGTTAATTCTGCTGGGGTGGGAGAGCGGCAGGAGATGGCGAGTTAATTGTGCTGTTTAAAGAAAGTCAGGAGCTGGGTGACTGATACTTCTAGGGTTGGGGAGAGGCAGAGGTTAATGCTGTTAGTGAAGGGTGATGGGAAGAAACTGAAGAGTTAATGCTGCTGAGAAGGGATAAGATCAGGAGCTGTAGGGTTAAGTGCTGCTTGGGAGAAAAGAGAGCAACTGGAGAGTTAATGCTACTGGGGAAATAAGACTCTCTCCAGCTCCTGCATCTCTCCCTCTCTTGATGCTGTTAGGTGAGGGTCAGGAGTTGAAGAGTTAATTCTGCCGAGGTGGGTGGAGTCAGTCTGGTCCAGGAGTCAATACATGAAATTAAAGGTACAAATGAAGAAATCTCATATGTATTTTCCTTTTCTGTCCCAGTGTGAATACCCAGCAGCAGGAAATCTAAATTAATTTTCCCTTTAATATACTTTATATGGCCGTTTTCATTTAGAGCCTATATTATATTAATAACAATGGGTACAATGGGGCCAGTCTCTATAAGGCTTTCGTATTCCATGTCAGTGAGTACAGGGCTGGGCAGCACCACAGGAGCTTTCTATTAATACCCGGGTGTAAGGGCCCTAATATTTCTCTCAGGAATTTGGCCCTTTTTCTTCCTCCTCCCCAAGGGGCAATGAGCCGTTAACTGCAGGGGAAAGTGACTGAATCCCATAATTATTATTATTGCCCAGAGGAGAATAAAGACCTGAGCTGTTTGGTATCTTCCTCAAGGGGAAGTTCATCTAAGAATTATCTTTGCCTGTGATGATGTGATGGAAATTCTCCCTATGGCAAGAGCTGTGGTTGTTTTGGCTGCTTCTCCTCTGGCTGAAATAGAGAATACTCCTAGTAGTAGGCTATCAGTATATAGAATATACATTACTCACAGCTCATACAGTTAATACAGTTCATACAGTTCTTACAATATAGATACAGTCTGCTCCCTTTACTCCTCGCTCTTGGGGTCCCTATTCCTTTGTGACCCCACGTGGGTACTAAATACACAATGTCCCCTCTGTGGAGCTTAGGGCTGCCTTAACCTGGGTCACCCATGGGATCCATTACTTGTGCATCACAGCGATCAGTGGGTGCTGGGAGTTATACTTTGTCAACAGCTGACGGGCCACAATTATGATTTATGGCACAATTTTTGCTGCTTTGCTCAGGGGCCCCTGTTTTCTCCAATAGAGGAGCATAGAGCAGGGCTCCAGTACAATACATCCCCACTACCTGATTCTTCAATAAAGTCTCAAACTTTGTGGAAAGGTTCAAAACAAAATCGATCACTGTACCGGATGCGCTTACCCTTTATTTGCTTTCTCTGCCGCAGAGGCAGGAGCTACAGTATTTGCACAAGAAATTATCTCAATGAAGATACATTTTCCCTTTGAGCCCATTCCCACTGTGTTCGGCACCAGCCTTGTGTATTCCCAGCTGCTCAGGAGGAGAATTAGGTGGAGGTTCATGCGGAGATATTGACTAGTAATTAATCAGAGAGCTGTCTCATCAGCTTTGGTTCACTGACCACAGTTCCATTGCCTTCTCTGAGCTCCACCGCCTGCTCCCAGCCCAATTGGCTTTCTCTCAGCTCCACTGCCTTTGCTACTGGCCTCATTGCCTTACTCTCAGCTCCACTGTCTACTCTCAGCTCCATTTAGGGTTGGCACCTTTTCTGGAAAAAAATACCGGCCTTCCTATATATTTATCTTTTTTCCCTATTAATAACATTGAGAACAACCATAATTTTTACCGGCCAGGCCGGTAAAATAGCAACCAGGTGCCAACCCTAGCTCCATTGACTGCTCTCAGCTCCATCGCCTGCTTTCAGCTCTATCGCCTGCTCTCAGCTCCATTGCCTTGCTCTCAGCTCCATCACCTTGCTCTCAGCTCCATCGCCTTGCTCTCTGCTCAATCGCCTTGCTCTCAGCTCCATCGCCTTGCTCTCAGTTCCATTGCCTTGCTCTCAGCTCCATCGCCTTGCTCTCAGCTCCATCGCCTTGCTCTCAGTTCCATTGCCTTGCTCTCAGCTCCATTGCCTTGCTTTCAGTTCCATCGCCTTGCTCTCAGCTCCATCGCCTTGCTCTCAGCTCCATCGCCTTGCTTTCAGTTCCATCGCTTTGCTCTCAGCTCCATTGCCTTGCTCTCAGTTCCATCGCCTTGCTCTCAGCTCCATCGCCTTGCTCTCAGTTCCATCGACCTTGCTCTCAGCTCCATTGCCTTGCTCTCAGCTCCATCACCTTGCTCTCAGCTCCATCACCTTGCTCTCAGCTCCATCTCCTTGCTTTCAGCCCCATTGCCTTGCTCTCAGCACACTTCCCCTAGTTTTGCTTAAACACATTGCTATCGTACTGGCGTCCCGTGGGCCACATTTGTGCCCAGTCCCGTCCAAGGCTTCTATATATATTAATACAGTTTGGGCAGCTCAGGGTCACAGTAGAATTCACTGCTGAGGTTGCTCACAGCACATACACTCATACAGCGCCACCTGCAGGCCACACCCACAAGCGCAGGAACAGGGGAACTAACACAAGGTGCTGTAGGAGCCGTTTGGCTGCAGAATAAACCGATTTAAACCCCAGGCCTCTATGTGTATATAACTAATATATAACTAAGTATAACTAATAACACCGCTATCACTGATACACAATACCACTTTATATAAAGACTCGTAAGATGGTTATAGAACATGGTATTTTACAGAGCAGGGAGATTTCCTCTGACCCTTTTCAAGCGGATCAGCAGGGGGCCATTATAAACATCTGGAAAGGGAAACGCTCATCTGCACATGATAAATAGTTTTATTATAGGCATTTGCTGAATTTAAAGTGATACTGTCCCTTTAATATAAATGTCCATAGTTACACATATATTCACAATTCATTTCTACGTCTTCAGTTTAGGATTTACTTTATGACCCTGCCCTGTTCTAAAAGCTAGTTAACGGGTTATTCATGTAAACAATGCATGGCTGCACCGAGACCAGTGCAATCTAAATTAAAGGGACACTGTCACTTTTAAATGATTTTTTTTTTCTGTATAATATTTAGAGAGTTATTTATTTGTATATTTGAAACACAAGCCATAACATATTAAAATTTTGTGAATAGATTTCGCATTCAGCCATTACGTGGCGCAAACTGTGAAAACTAAGAACTGGGAGAACTTTGTGATGAAATCCTTGGCAGATGGCAATGCTGCAAATCCATCAATACACAGAGATGCCAACAACTGTATCTCTTCCCTCCGAATAAACTTTTGTAACTGTTACCTCTGACCCTGAGGAGACTACGGCAATAAAATTAATGCTCTTCCCTGGCTTTGACCCGGTACCTCCCCACTCAACCAATGTCTGTCCCTTATCTGACGACTCTGGTTCCCCTGGGAATTCTGGGACGTAGGCTACGCACAATAGGCCATGGTGGACCTTCCACTACTGTAGTTCTATAGGGTCCTAGTTAGGCACCCCAATCCAATCTTTAAAGGGATAGTGTCAGGATTTTTATGATGTTTTTATGTCTAAATGACACTGTTTACACTGCAAATAATTCACTCTACAATATAAAATTTTATTCCTGAACCAAGAAGTGTATTTAGTTGTAATATTGGTGTGTAGATGCATCTCAGAAAGAGTCAACAGTTTAGGATGGAACTGCTTTCTGGCAGGCTGTTGTTTCTCCTACTCAATGTCATTGAATGTGTCTCAGTGGGACATGGGTTTTTACTATTGAGTGTTGTTCTTAGATCTACCAGGCAGTTGTTATCTTGTGTTAGGGAGCTGCTATCTGGTTACCTTCCCATTGTTTTGTTGTTAGGCTGTTGGGGGGGAAGGGAAGGGGGTGATATCACTCCAACTTGCTGTACATAACAGGAGACAAATGCTTTCTGGCAGGCTGTTGTTTTTCCTTCTCAATGTAACTGAATGTGTCTCAGTGGGACCTGGATTTTTCTATTGAGTGCTGTTCTTAGATCTATTGTGTGTTAGGGAGCTGCTATCTGGTTACCTTCCCATTTACTGTTGTTTGGCTGCTGGAGGAGAAAGGGAGGGGGTGATATCACTCTAACTTGCAGTACAGCAGTAAAGAGTGACTGAAGTTTATCAGAGCACAAGTCACATGACTGGGGGCAGCTGGGAAACTGACAAAATATCTAGACCCATGTCAGGTTTCAAAATTAAATATAAAAAAATCTGTTTGCTCTTTTGAGAAAAGGATTTCAGAGCAGAATTCTGCTGGAGCAGCACTATTTAAGGTGGCCATACACGGAGAGATCTGCTTGTTTGGTGATGTCGCCAAACGAGTGGATCTCTCCTCGATATGCCGACCTTAAGGTGGGCGATTTCGGGCTGATCCAATTGTGGGCCCTAGGGCCCAACCATTTGATCATAACGACGGGTAAATTGGTGGTCGTTATCAATGCACAGATGCGGTCCGTGATCCGGCTGGATTTTTAGCCCCGTCGGATCGACAGAGGGCCCCATACATGGACCAATAAGCTGCCCACTGTCTGTCTGTCTGCAGTTTTTATCGGCCTGTGTATGGCCACCTTAACTGATGTGTTTTGAAAAAACTTCTTCCATCACACTATAAGTCATAGGGCCCCAGTAAATAAGCTTTTAGGGCCCCAGTAAAGACACTTTTAGGGCCCACAGCATTCCTCTGAGCTCTGGGTTGGAGGATGTGTTTTGAATTGAAAGAAAAGAGTTCATTTCAACGTCACCTGTTTTGCTTATAAACATTCCCCAAGTTCCTGACGGCTCTATAATATAATATAATATAATACAATATAATATGGGCCACACTTTATTACCCCATTGTCATGTTTATCTGCCTATTGCCCTCTCACCTTCTTTACCTACATGTGAACAGAAACAAATAGCGACTGACACAAGAAGCATGGACAGAAATCTGCAAGCTGCATGGTCAGCAGGCATTTCATTCATGGCTGTATAGAAAGCAGTGCAGTTTGCAGCAGGCATCCCATTTTATTACCCATATAGGAAACATACGAGCTCTTATGCAGTTTATAGGGTGCGGTGGAAAGAGAATCATGAACTTTGCACTAGAAGTTATTGTGCCGGATTTGAGTTAGGGAAAAGGTTGTGTAGTTTAACCCATTCTATGCTGGGCACAGTTCAGACCCAGGAAGTACCACTGACACAACTAGAGGAGTAATGAAAACCAGAAGAATTCCGTGTAAGCGGAAATATCTTTAAAGGGGTTGGTCACCTTAAAATGTACTGTTAGTATGATGCAGAGAGTAATATTCTGAGACAATTTGCAATTGGTTTTCATTTTTTATTATTTGTGGTTTTTGACTTATTTAGCTTTTTATTCAGCAGCTCTCCAGTTTGCATTTCCAGCCATCTGGTGGCTAGGGTCCAAATTCCCCTAGCAACCATGCATTGATATGAATAAGAGACTGGAATATGAATAGGAGAGGCCTGAATAGAAAGATGAAGAATAAAAAAGTAGCAATAACAATACATTTGTAGCCTTACAGAGCATTTGTTTTTTAGATGGGGTCAGTGACCCCTATTTGAAAGCTGGAAAGAGTCAGAAGAAAAAGGCGAATCATTAAAAAAACTATATAAAAAATAAATAATGATGACCAATGGAAAAGTTGCTTAGAATTGGCCATTCTATAACATACTAAAACTTGAAGGTGAACCACCCCTTTAAAGGGGAACTTTACTTACTTATCATCTTGCAGTATCTTAGCTCCCAACTGAGGCCACCCTGATTGCCCTTGGCAATGCCCAGTCACATGAAGCCACACCCAGATTTGCCCCAAACCTTACCGATTTCCCACTAATTTCTGGCATCTTTGCAGTCTGTCTGTCTTTTTAAATGGTTTATCTTGAGGGTTTTGTATTATTTCCCTTTCCATACTGACTCTCCCAAATCTAAGAAAAAATTAAAATACATTCTGGTTTCTAGAGAAACTGGCCCTGGCAACCCTTACACTAAATGCCTGAATCGAGGTCATTCACAAACCAAAGTGTGAAAGTCAACCATGAAAGCTCATTATACCCGGAGGTTGGTTTCTCCAGTGTAGCCGGAGGGCTAACAATCACTTCACATTCACCTCCAGCATTTGACTTCATTGGATATTGTGAGTGGGTTAAACTCCCTAGAAAATTCCTCCCTATAATTGTGTCACAGCCCCAATAACAATGAACCTATTCATTCTTTATTCCTATTAACTCAAGTGCGTTCCCTATAGACCTGCATTGTCTCTGCAAGGTCACAACATCTCCTAATATAATATATACAACACTGTAACTATTACTTTTCTATGCTGCCATAGTTTTATGGGATCTCTCCGTACAGACTATGAGTGAGCAAACTTAGGGACTGTTCCTGCTGAATTGTGCTTAGTACAGGGAATACCTATGCTGCCATAGTTTTATGGGATCTCTCTGTACAGACTATGAGCAAACTTAGGGGACTGTTCCTGCTGAATTGTGCTTAGTACAGTGGAATACCTATGCTGCCATAGTTTTATGGGATCTCTCTGTACAGACTATGAGCAAACTTAGGGGACTGTTCCTGCTGAATTGTGCTTAGTACCGGGGATACCTATACTGCCATAGTTTTATGGGATCTCTCTTTACAGACTATGAGCAAACTTAGGGGACTGTTCCTGCTGAATTGTGCTTAGTACAGTGGAATACCTATGCTGCCATAGTTTTATGGGATCTCTCTGTACAGACTATGAGCAAACTTAGGGGACTGTTCCTGCTGAATTGTGCTTAGTACCGAGGATACCTATACTGCCATAGTTTTATGGGATCTCTCTGTACAGACTATGAGCAAACTTAGGGGACTGTTCCTGCTGAATTGTGCTTAGTACAGGGGAATACCTATGCTGCCATAGTTTTATGGGATCTCTCTGTACAGACTATGAGCAAACTTAGGGGACTGTTCCTGCTGAATTGTGCTTAGTACAGGGAATACCTATGCTGCCATAGTTTTATGGGATCTCTCTGTACAGACTAAGAGCAAACTTAGGGGCTGTTCCTGCTGAATATTAGCAGTGATAAGGAGGCTGTGAGCAGCCAACCAGAGACAATGGCAGCTAAATCAGGACACTGATAGTAGAAGTTGGGGGCGGGGAAACAGCAAAAATAAAGTAATTAAACCCATGTTTTAATGAGCCTGATAATTTCATTAACATTGTACAAATGGAAAAGACAATATGAAGGTTTAGTGACCCTTTAATATAGTGAAAGTCTATGCACTTTGCTGTGGGTGTTTGTGATTGTGCAGTCGGTGAAACAGGAGAAACATATAATGGGAGTGTCGGGATGGTGGTTAATTAACTCCTGTAGATTTAGTGTCTCGTTACAGCTTAACTAAACAAACCTGCGTAACCGCAGCTCTCACTGAGCCTATACCTTTCCTTACACACGTCATCTGATCAGGGGAGGCTTGTGATAATGTGATTAGTTTCACTAATGTCAGATCAGTGTGTCCATCTCATTGATTGGTCAGATTTAATGACGTTCATATGTAACACACTTGAAAACAAATAAAAATAATAGTCATAATTTTACAAGGCCCTATTATTTACAGTATATATGTGTGGACTATCAATTCGAATTGCTTGTTATAGGTTGTAGTGAGTTGTTCTTAACCCAGAGACTATTATCCCACTTTTACTATAGGCACCATCTCTCCCTACTATACCTGCTATCCCACAGTCACACTCCCTTCCCAGAGACTATTATCCACTGTTACTATAGACACCATCTCTCCCTACTATACCTGCTATCCCACAGTCACACTCCCTTCCCAGAGACTATTATCCACTGTTACTATAGGCACCATCTCTCCCTACTATACCTGCTATCCCACAGTCACACTCCCTTCCCAGAGACTATTATCCACTGTTACTATAGGCACCATCTCTCCCTACTATACCTGCTATCCCACAGTCACACTCCCTTCCCAGAGACTATTATCCACTGTTACTATAGACACCATCTCTCCCTACTACACCTGCTATCCCACAGTCACACTCCCTTCCCAGAGACAATTATCCCACTGTTACTATAGGCACCATCTCTCCCTACTATACCTGCTATCCCACAGTCACACTCCCTTCCCAGAGACTATTATCCACTGTTACTATAGACACCATCTCTCCCTACTATACCTGCTATCCCACAGTCACACTCCCTTCCCAGAGACTATTATCCACTGTTACTATAGGCACCATCTCTCCCTACTATACCTGCTATCCCACAGTCACACTCCCTTCCCAGAGACTATTATCCACTGTTACTATAGACACCATCTCTCCCTACTATACCTGCTATCCCACAGTCACACTCCCTTCCCAGAGACTATTATCCACTGTTACTATAGGCACCATCTCTCCCTACTATACCTGCTATCCCACAGTCACACTCTCTTCCCAGAGACTATTATCCACTGTTACTATAGACACCATCTCTCCCTAATATACCTGTTATCCCACAGTCACACTCCCTTCCCAGAGACTATTATCCCACTGTTACTATAGACACCATCTCTCCCTACTATACCTGCTATCCCACAGTCACACTCCCTTCCCAGAGACTATTATCCACTGTTACTATAGGCACCATCTCTCCCTACTATACCTGCTATCCCACAGTCACACTCCCTTCCCAGAGACTATTATCCACTGTTACTATAGGCACCATCTCTCCCTACTATACCTGCTATCCCACAGTCACACTCCCTTCCCAGAGACTATTATCCACTGTTACTATAGACACCATCTCTCCCTACTACACCTGCTATCCCACAGTCACACTCCCTTCCCAGAGACAATTATCCCACTGTTACTATAGGCACCATCTCTCCCTACTATACCTGCTATCCCACAGTCACACTCCCTTCCCAGAGACTATTATCCACTGTTACTATAGACACCATCTCTCCCTACTATACCTGCTATCCCACAGTCACACTCCCTTCCCAGAGACTATTATCCACTGTTACTATAGACACCATCTCTCCCTACTATACCTGCTATCCCACAGTCACACTCCCTTCCCAGAGACTATTACCCACTGTTACTATAGACACCATCTCTCCCTACTATACCTGCTATCCCACAGTCACACTCCCTTCCAAGAGACTATTATCCACTGTTACTATAGGCACCATCTCTCCCTACTATACCTGCTATCCCACAGTCACACTCCCTTCCCAGAGACTATTATCCCACTGTTACTATAGACACCATCTCTCCCTACTATACCTGCTATCCCACAGTCACACTCCCTTCCCAGAGACTATTATCCACTGTTACTATAGGCACCATCTCTCCCTACTATACCTGCTATCCCACAGTCACACTCTCTTCCCAGAGACTATTATCCACTGTTACTATAGACACCATCTCTCCCTACTATACCTGTTATCCCACAGTCACACTCCCTTCCCAGAGACTATTATCCACTGTTACTATAGACACCATCTCTCCCTACTATACCTGCTATCCCACAGTCACACTCCCTTCCCAGAGACTATTATACCACTGTTACTATAGGCACCATCTCTCCCTACTATACCTGCTATACCTGCTATCCCACAGTCACACTCCCTTCCCAGAGACTATTATCCACTGTTACTATAGGCACCATCTCTCCCTACTATACCTGCTATCCCACAGTCACACTCCCTTCCCAGAGACTATTATCCACTGTTACTATAGGCACCATCTCTCCCTACTATACCTGCTATCCCACAGTCACACTCCCTTCCCAGAGACTATTATCCACTGTTACTATAGACACCATCTCTCCCTACTATACCTGTTATCCCACAGTCACACTCCCTTCCCAGAGACTATTATCCCACTGTTACTATAGACACCATCTCTCCCTACTATACCTGTTATCCCACAGTCACACTCCCTTCCCAGAGACTATTATCCACTGTTACTATAGACACCATCTCTCCCTACTATACCTGCTATCCCACAGTCACACTCCCTTCCCAGAGACTATTATCCACTGTTACTATAGGCACCATCTCTCCCTACTATACCTGCTATCCCACAGTCACACTCCCTTCCCAGAGACTATTATCCACTGTTACTATAGACACCATCTCTCCCTACTATACCTGCTATCCCACAGTCACACTCCCTTCCTAGAGACTATTATCCACTGTTACTATAGGCACCATCTCTCCCTACTATACCTGCTATCCCACAGTCACACTCTCTTCCCAGAGACTATTATCCACTGTTACTATAGACACCATCTCTCCCTAATATACCTGTTATCCCACAGTCACACTCCCTTCCCAGAGACTATTATCCCACTGTTACTATAGACACCATCTCTCCCTACTATACCTGCTATCCCACAGTCACACTCCCTTCCCAGAGACTATTATCCACTGTTACTATAGGCACCATCTCTCCCTACTATACCTGCTATCCCACAGTCACACTCCCTTCCCAGAGACTATTATCCACTGTTACTATAGGCACCATCTCTCCCTACTATACCTGCTATCCCACAGTCACACTCCCTTCCCAGAGACTATTATCCACTGTTACTATAGACACCATCTCTCCCTACTACACCTGCTATCCCACAGTCACACTCCCTTCCCAGAGACAATTATCCCACTGTTACTATAGGCACCATCTCTCCCTACTATACCTGCTATCCCACAGTCACACTCCCTTCCCAGAGACTATTATCCACTGTTACTATAGACACCATCTCTCCCTACTATACCTGCTATCCCACAGTCACACTCCCTTCCCAGAGACTATTATCCACTGTTACTATAGACACCATCTCTCCCTACTATACCTGCTATCCCACAGTCACACTCCCTTCCCAGAGACTATTACCCACTGTTACTATAGACACCATCTCTCCCTACTATACCTGCTATCCCACAGTCACACTCCCTTCCCAGAGACTATTATCCACTGTTACTATAGACACCATCTCTCCCTACTATACCTGCTATCCCACAGTCACACTCCCTTCCCAGAGACTATTATCCACTGTTACTATAGGCACCATCTCTCCCTACTATACCTGCTATCCCACAGTCACACTCCCTTCCCAGAGACTATTATCCACTGTTACTATAGGCACCATCTCTCCGTACTATACCTGCTATCCCACAGTCACACTCCCTTCCCAGAGACTATTATCCACTGTTACTATAGACACCATCTCTCCCTACTATACCTGCTATCCCACAGTCACACTCCCTTCCCAGAGACTATTATCCACTGTTACTATAGACACCATCTCTCCCTACTATACCTGCTATCCCACAGTCACACTCCCTTCCCAGAGACTATTATCCACTGTTACTATAGACACCATCTCTACCTACTATACCTGCTATCCCACAGTCACACTCCCTTCCCAGAGACTATTATCCACTGTTACTATAGACACCATCTCTCCCTACTATACCTGCTATCCCACAGTCACACTCCCTTCCCAGAGACTATTATCCACTGTTACTATAGGCACCATCTCTCCCTACTATACCTGCTATCCCACAGTCACACTCCCTTCCCAGAGACTATTATCCACTGTTACTATAGACACCATCTCTCCCTACTATACCTGCTATCCCACAGTCACACTCCCTTCCCAGAGACTATTATCCACTGTTACTATAGGCACCATCTCTCCCTACTGTACCTGCTATCCCACAGTCACACTCCCTTCCCAGAGACTATTATCCACTGTTACTATAGGCACCATCTCTCCATACTATACCTGCTATCCCACAGTCACAGTCCCACTACTACAAGTGTTGTTGGGCTGCTGTATGTGAATGATTAGTGAATGTACAGTTACTATTACTGAGCTTTCCCACAGTCTTCTCAGTTGTAGCTTCTCCGTGCCAGAATACACTGTATTTAGGGTGCATGGGAGGCTGTCACCCTTGTTTGGGTCACTGCATTTATACAGAAGCTGCAAGTTTCCTAAAATATGATTAATTGACGTTCAAATTTTTCTCGAGGTTGTTCTGATTCCCCAGTCAGTTTTCATTGGCTGAGCTCTCAGTTCTGTCCTTCTATTATGGGAAACTGCAAGATGTTCTGATTTATGCGCAATCTGATCCCATTTTAGCACAACCTGTACATCTCGCATGGAAGGGGCTTCTATAATAGAAAGTTATATATCCCGTACTGCCAAGGCACACAGCTCCACTCACTAAATAGGAAGTGAACAAGACTCCATTTATTAGATAAAAATAAATAAATAAAATCGCTTTGCTCCCATTAATGACATTATTTTCTGGCCTGGAGCATAAACTCAGCTCGGCATAAAGACCTTGATTTAAAATAGACCATGAGGCAAGTTTGCCAAATTAATGGGATTTGTGCTGCAAAAAAGTCCACTTTATTTTCATCTCATCAGAACATACACAGTGAGACAAAATCGCCCCAAACGATAAAAACATAATTCAAACTATACAATGTGCAATTACTTTAGGGTTATTGTAAAGCACCAACTGATTATTGTTTTGCTTTAATAGGGGGCTGAGAATTTGTTTTAATTGAGATTGAGGTTTGCTTCCTTCAGCTGCAGCCTGTTTCTCAAATTTACGGATAAGGAGGAGTTCGTTAAAATGGGTTAATTGATTAGCTGCTTGCTACCCCTCTCGCAATTCCTCCTAAAAGAATGAACATTGTATCAAGTTGATAACGTGTTGGGCTCATGGCTGCAGGAAAACGACAAGGTATATAGGGATGGGGTTGCAGGGGTGTAGGAGGGTTGTGGCTGGTTTCTTATGGTTACTACAACTGGTAAATTTCTGCATTTAACTACAGAACCATTCTATATAGTCTATGTTATAGCTCTAGACTCAAGGTAAGTTCATAGGTTGGTAGATGATAGTTTGGATGACTATGTCGCTTGCAGTACCACCTTCGACCACCGGCAATTTCCTTTCATAGACCTGGCGCCTACTGATCAACAGCAGATCCAATAATTGTTTGTAATGTGGTGCTTTCCCCTTTAAGATCTCTTGATAGATCTCATTTACACGCCTTCGGTATTGCTGGTTCGAATCCTGCGGTGACCAGTTAAATATTGATCTTGAGATGCTGGGCTATTTATTTACCTGAATTAGCACTGTCCTGAAATAACTCCCTGCCAGCTTTCTCAACCGCTTTGCTTCAAGAGGAGCCAAATATCTTCATCCGAGGCCATTTCTGGGAATAATGCCCACGTCCCGTTCTGCTTAATAGCCACAGACCTTAACCGAGGAGACAGAGGAAACCTGTCAGTGATTCCCACCGTGAGCACATCGGGGAATAGATCATGGAAAAAGAAAAGATAATATTAGAGGTAAGAAACGAAAGCATTGAAAGGGATAACGGACACTGTCAGTCTGGCCGGGGATGAGGGAAGGGCTGACGCTCAGTTGGGGGGCAGAGGGAAATAAGGAAGGATTATTGGGCTCGGAATTTATCTGGTTAGGAAGAATGTCAGGGATTTGTCCGGATCCTGCCACTGGGAAAAAAGTCTTATACCTGCCAAGTGTGATATGGACATGGAGTATAGGCTGGAAGATAAATAAGATTATATTAAAGGGGTTATTCACCTTTAAATGATCCATTAGTATGATGTAGAGAGGGATATTCTGAGACAATTTGCAATTGGTTTTCATTTTTTATTATTTATGGTTTTTGAGTTATTTAGCTTTTTTTATTCAGCAGCTCTTCCATTTGCAATTTCAGGAATCTGGGTGCTAGGGTGCAAATTCCCCTAGCAACCATGCACTGATTTGAATAAGAGACTGAAATGTGAATAGGAGAGGCCTGAATAGAAAGATGAGGAATAAAAAGTAGCAATAACAATACATTTGTTGTCTTACGGAGCATTTGTTTTTTAGATGGGGTCAGTGAAAGCTGGAAAGAGTCAGAAGAAGAAAGTAAATAATTCAGAAATTATAAAAAAAATGCAGGCCAACTGAAAAGTTGCTTAGAATGAGCCATTCTATAACATAATTAAAGTTAACTTAAAGGTGAAACACCAATTTAAAGGAGTACTAAAGCCTAACTAAAGAAGTAGTTAGAAATGTTGTACATGATGCTTTGTGCTTCTGTACCAGCCCAAGGCAACCACAGCCCTTTAGCAGTAAAGATCTGTGTCTCCAAAGATGCCCCAGTAGCTCCCCATCTTCTTTTCTGCTGATTCACTGCACATGCTCTGTGCTGCTGTCACTTACTGAGCTTAGGGAGCCACTCACAATATACAGTACACATAGAATAGAAATGTCACAATATAAGGCTGATTAGTCATTAATACACATAATTACTACATGGCAGCACAGAAACCAGTGCAATTAGCATCAGAATTGAATAATCAGCAAACCTGTAGCATCAGCTTATATTACAGCCAGGGAAGCTCATTTTCTGCTGGATAATTAGTGACGAGCCCTAATGGTTTGAGGGTTGCAGTTTTGACTCACTGATCCGGATTCAGAATCTGGACCTTAAGAACTTTGGGGCACCACTGATCCTACATTTCCAGTCAAATAAAAATCCTGTGGCTGGAATATTTTTTTGAATTAAATAATAGAATTCAATGGTTTCACCCTAATAATAAATCTAATAAAATCAGTAATTAATAACGTCCTTTGATCACATCCCAACAGCTGAGCAGAGAAATAAACAGACAGAAAGTTGCATTGGGCCCTGGAGCTGGAAAGTGAAAGGCGTCGGAAGGAGGGAAAGTTCCTGAGACTGGGAAAGTGTCAGTGGGAAATATCAGATGGAGACAGATAACGAGATACAACTGACAAAAATAGATTCTAGCTTTTCCCCAGCAAATCTTTTATTTACTCAGTTAATGGGCAAAATAGTTGTCTCTGCATTATTACTGATGTTTTGGGAGCAAACTGGAAATACAGTGGGATCAGCATGGTGATATGAGGCTGCAAGTAAGAACACAATATAAATAAAAGATCACAGATCCCCTTAGTTACTTCTAATATCCTTATCATTTACAGTAGGGGGTACATTATCCCTTATAATACATAAGTGATACTCAGAGTTCCCTGTATAACTCAGCCTGCAGCCTTGTGTCTTTATATGGTCACAGAACAACCCCTCAGTGACTTCTAATATCCTTATCATTTACAGTAGGGGGTACATTATCCCTTATAATACATGAGTGATACTCAGAGTTCCCTGTATAACTCAGCCTGCAGCCTTGTGCCTTTATATGGTCACAGAACCCCTCAGTGACTTCTAATATCCTTATCATTTACAGTAGGGGGTATATTATCCCTTATAATACATGAGTGATACTCAGAGTTCCCTGTATAACTCAGCCTGCAGCCTTGTGTCTTTATATGGTCACAGAACAACCCCTCAGTGACTTCTAATATCCTTATCATTTACAGTAGGGGGTACATTATCCCTTATAATACATGAGTGATACTCAGAGTTCCTTGTATAACTCAGCCTGCAGCCTTGTGCCTTTATATGGTCACAGACCCCTTAGTGATTTCTTATATCCTTATCATTTACAGTAGGGGGTACATTATCCCTTATAATACATGAGTGATACTCAGAGTTCCCTGTATAACTCAGCCTGCAGCCTTGTGCCTTTATATGGTCACAGAACAACCCCTCAGTGACTTCTAATATCCTTATCATTTACAGTAGGGGGTACATTATCCCTTATAATACATGAGTGATACTCAGAGTTCCTTGTATAACTCAGCCTGCAGCCTTGTGCCTTTATATGGTCACAGACCCCTCAGTGATTTCTAATATCCTTATCATTTACAGTAGGGGGTACATTATCCCTTATAATACATGAGTGATACTCAGAGTTCCCTGTATAACTCAGTCTGCAGCCTTGTGCCTTTATATGGTCACAGAACCCCCATCCAATGCATGACTACCAGAACCTTTAAAGGTTCCAGCTCCACAGAGGGAGAAGGTTCTGCTGTGTTACTATTATAGCCATAGATGCTCCCATGGAGGCCCTTCTCCCAGCTTTGTAAGTTCTTCAAGGTGGGCGCTTCACAGGTTCCTCAGGTACATCATAAGCCATCTCTGCATTATTTCTGTTGTTATCAAGGGGAGTCCCTGGGCCCTATAAGCCAATAGGTAGTCAATCAATAAAGGTCTTTAAGACCCTCTTGAACACCTCCTGTCATTGTTCCCTTTGATATAGAGTCTTCTGTGGAAATAATACCATACAATAGAGACTCTTATTTAACCAAGTCACAATATACGGTATCTAGTAGAGTTAAGTCTAAAGCAACTGGACTTTCAGAGTTTTCTTGAAAATGTTTCACCACTCGCGAGCATCTTCTGAAGAAGACCGTTCAGATGAGTGGTGAAACGTTTTAAAGAAAAATCAGCAAGTCCAGTTGCTTTAGACTTATTAACTCTACCTAGATACCGTATATCATGACCTGGATGAATAAGAATCTCCATTGTATGGTATTAAGTCCAGTTGCTTTAGACTTAAACTCTACTAGGTAATACCATACCATGTCTAATAACCTCACAATGTTCATCATCTTCAAAGTCTCTCTCATCACTTTACCATCATACTTTCTTGGTTTGTGGCACAGAAATAGGAATGCAGCACCCTTTCATAAAAAAACTAGAGGTTTATCCATTTCCTAGGAATTGCTCAGAGGTACTCAGAACTATAGGCTTGTGACATCTGAGGAGAAGGGAAACATTCAGGAGATACAGCATGGCCTAAGGAAGGTGACAACATTATTACATTGCTCACATGCAAACGAGAGAAATGGGGTGTTCTTGCTTAGAGTGGATGGACATGATGGCTTAGGGCTATGGAATTATGGAACACAGCTTTTTGACTCTCAGGAAGAGGAGATTTATTTGGGACAGTACTGGTGCTGTCAGGCAAGGATGGGAATACGAGGCACATGTGGGCAGAGGCATTTTAACCTTGGTAGTTCTCTTTGAAAGGACCATTATGGTCAGTATTAAAGTGCTATCTACACATGTTGTGCTAATCTCATTCATTCATTGTCCGGCCTTGAACATCCAGCTAAATTCCTTTAATTTACAAGCACTGCAGTCTAGCTCCATTGAGCAGGTCAGGGTGAGGACCTCTCCTTCAGTACACCATGAACCAAAAGCCTTTACCTCCTTCTACATCTCCCATTCCAGTGGGATAGACATCTATTTTATAGGGTGGTCTCATATGCTCTTTAAGTACATGGGGGGTAGGATAATTGCTTGGAATTTTAAATACCCAAGGTCAGAATCACAGAACAATCAATCACATCAAACAAGCCCAAAGAATTCAGTCTAGGACTTTTTGTCACACCATTATTTATCAATGTCACAATGAGTCTTTCAGATAATGTTTTGCTCCAGTTTCCCTTTAGAATTCTTTTATTGATAAACATCAACTCTCAATGGCATTTTATCAATAAGTGACACAATACAGTGTGTGCTGTTCCTGGCACTGGCTGATATGAAATATACTAATCCCATCAGATTATTGATAGTAATAGATATCTTAATCACTGTTTAATAATTAGCAATAGACCTAGATTAGATTTGCCTTACAGCACATACAGCTGGAGTTTATCAAACATCTAGTATTTCACAGATTAGGTCAAAGGTTTGTCATTTAGAAAGATTCCAATTTATCTTCCCCCAGCCTGCACAAACATTGTCATGGTGACAAGTTCTGGTGATTATCTTGGAACTATTTCCCTATCTGTTAACTGGGGCATGCAATGTTTGAAAAGCTTGGTCAAGTCAACAATGTATGTTTGACGGAAAACGTTGGTCCAACTAATCTAACCCTTACATGCTCAATTAGGATTTAAGTTCATGAAACTGCTTTATATTTACCCCTTGAATGATCTTCTCTGTAACAAAAGTCATTCACTTTTGGGATGAGTATAATTTGGCCTCTTTATAAGGCCTCACCTTGAGTGTGACTTGCCTTTCATGGTCCCAGTCCTTGGGAAGGATATTAATTAGAAGTTTAGAGACCACAACCAAACTGTTAAAAAGGAATACAACAAGGAAACAAGAAGAGGGGATACATTTTTACAAATATGTTAGAGGGCACTACAAACAAGAAGCCATGCTTTTAGCTTGGTGAAAATGGGTATTGACCTGAAATAATACAAATTGGTCTTCACCATGAAGATTGAAGATGGTGGAAGATTCCTTTATTTCCTTAGGCCTGATGTTCCAGCATTTACTCTTTTTATAAATGTCTATAATGTAATCCAGAGTGCCATTCCTCCGCCTGGTCCAAATGCACATGTTCTAGTTGGGAGATCACAGTGAAGAGGGTCAGCCTTAGAGTCAAGAAATGTCACCAGTTTAACTCCATCTTTCTAAAATCTGACGTTATTAACTGCAGAAAACTTTCACCAACCTCCGATTGGTGTAAGGTGTATTTCAAATTGTGTACTAATGCCAAAACATACAGATTTGATGTTCTTCTAACTACGATTTAACTCAAATAATATGTCAACTCCAATTTCAGCTTACTTCACTCTTGTGTAAAGACGCGCTTCTCAAACTGGTGGACTAGAACAACGAACACACTAGAGGGAAACTATTGCAAAAATGCAAATTTAAATGCAACTGAATATTATCACAGATAAAAGAAAATGTCAGGTCTTTTTTCATTATCTCTGTTTCAGCAATATGTCTCTCTATATGCAGCTTTGTGGCGGAGTCGGTTATTTTGAACCACACACAACAATATCTGACTCTTAGGTGGCCATAGATGCAAAGATCCGCTCGTTTAGCGATATCTGGGTTAATCTGATCATTCGGCCATGGGCTCTGGCGGGATCGGTCGGGTCAAAATCAAACCTGACCGATCGACCAAACGACCGATCTCCGCCGGACGAAAGATGTCGGCACACGCCACACACGATCCGAAAATCGTACGAATCCACGATTCATACGATCGGATCTGTGTGTCTATGGCCACCGTGTGTCTATGGCCACCTTTAGTCCTGCAGGAAGAGAGACAGATCGATGAGGGGGAATTCTGAAAAGAAAAAACTTAACCATTTAAGAAGTTTACGGAAATTCTAATTGTTTATATTTAGAAAGTTTCTCATTGACAGTGAGATAAAGCTCGTAAAATTTTCATTTTTGTGATATCCTTTAAGATATAATGACTGCAAATATATTCTGAATATTCTACTCTATATTCTGAATATAAAATATTCAAAATATCGATCTTCTGATATTTTGATATTGAAAGATATTTTGATTTAAAATTGGTCGAAATTATTTGAAAGAATCCAAACTGAGCAGTTGAGCAGCACAATCATGAAGTGCTGAACTGGAGAGACATTCTGACATGTGTCATTTAAGGCATAGAGTATTTAGACTGTAAGCCCTATGGGGTAGGGTCCTCCATCCTTTTGTCTCCATGACACTGAGCACTTAATCTGTATTGTAAATATATTTTATATTTATTTGAATTGTATTTCTAATAACGCACTTATTGTTACTTATTATTGCAGTGACCCCTTGCTCGTTACTACTAATTTATTTTTTGTTGTACAACACTTTGCCCTCACGGAGTGCTATACAAATAAAAATCTACATACATACATAGAGGACTCATAATTGGTTGCTCTTACATCCAAGCAGGTGGCTCTGTCCTTGAGTCCACGGTATTAGTGACACATACTTTTATTCTCTCTTACAACTATGTATGATCCCTTTTATAAGAATATGCATAAAAAATCAAGGACAGACAGAAATCAAGCACAATGTGTTGTTGGTCAGTCTAACTACAATCCGAGTAAGATGTTGGCCTTCAAATATGAATTTGTTGAAAGAATCCCCTAGTTATCTAAATCCTTTTATTGGATACTCATCCCTGGTTCCTCATTGATGAAAGCTGTGGAAAGGTGGTTTCATTTGTTCCCCTTGTTCCATCTTATTTTCTGTTTCCCCAACAAGGTTAAAGGCCATCTTCTCATTACAAGCCAAGAGGGTCAGCAAATAATGATATATGCTTCAGCCTTCAAATAGATCATACAATCCATGCTTGGAATAGGGGTAGGAAGGTTCCCCAACCACAAAAAAAATTGATCACACATAAAGTAATAAACTCTGGGATGGTTTAATGTTGTCGTCACAGTGGGAGCTGCTGCAATGTTCTCTTCACTCAACGGATAGCCCTAGTTTAGTAAATTATAGGAGCCAATAATTAGTATAGTGCAAGTGGAATAAAGAACCCTAATATTTGACTGGCTGTTTTAGGCTCTAGATCTGCATACCACCTTCAGGTTAAAGGTGGCCATAGACGGACCGATAACATCATATGAAACAAATTTTATGATATTCATGCGTGTATGGTGGGAGAAGAACAGACCGATATTGGCAGAAGACTTGATATTGGTCGGCTCGTCGATCAGGCTGGACAGAAAATTTTGATCGGTTGCCTTTGAAGGCACCAAACATCAGCCATTGTTAGTGCTGAATCGTCAGATACAGGTAGAATTCTATTGTTTCTATATGTATATCTGATGATTTCTCTCTAAACATGTGTATTGAAACAAACCATCATTCTTGGAAAGATCTTTGCCAAGAAAGATCTTAATTGTTACGGCTATGGCCACCTTAAGGGATCAGAATTTAAGTGAACACATTTTCTCCAGTCTTGAATAGACAGTCCCATGGGAAAGAAGATTATCAGACAATGAATAATAAATTCAGCTTCTTTGGTAAAATGATCAGTGTCAGCCGTGATGGATTATATCCGCTACTAACCTTTCTAGTCAGCATTCTGATGGCATGTAGGCCATCGACCCACGGCCACAATTGTTGGTTTGAGGGTGATGCACATTGAAAATAGTCATTGCCAAGAGACATCCCTTTCAAGATATTAGGGTGAGAGAACCACTAGAACATAACTTTGCCTCCAACTGAGGATTTGGTCTGAAATAGGGGAAAGCAATGGATAAAGAGGGTTCCTAGAGAGGAGGAGTAAGGAAAGTTAAGTTATGGAGGGAAGGTAGGAGAGAAATGGAATCAGATATAATGGGACTGTGGGGGGAAGCACAGTTTAAAATGATTTCTTGTGGATTGGGTGTAAATAATTTATGAACGACATCAATGTTTCATCCTGTGCTTAAATGTATTCTCTGAGTTTGTTATTATGGGTGAGTACGAGAGCGTCGAGACACAGGAATGTTCTCAGTCAGCGCTTCTATAAAATCCTTATCAGATCCTCTGTCCCTCCTCTGATGAGAAGAAGAAGAATTCTACATTTAGAAAGGATAAACAAACACAAATAATAATAATCCTGGCATCTCTGATCTACACAAATGTACGGATTGACTAACATTGACATTTGTTTCTCATGGGAAGTTTGGGTACAAATTGTTTTTATTTTTGTGCAACAAAACTTTTCTTTTTCAATCTCACACTGATATTCACTGAAACATTTTTCCATTTTCCCTTTAACCCTGAGAGGGTTGAGGTGGCAAAAAAAAACATTGTGATCTGTGGCCGAATCGTTGGACGTTTCCCAGAGTCCTATCAAAACGTTGACCTGAGAAGTTGGCAAGGATAAAATTGTAATGGTTAAAAAAATAAATATTGCAGTTGAAGGGGCTCAGGGGGTTCTAGGAGAAGTCCAAGAACAGCTGGATGGGACAGACTGGGTTCCATATTTCTAAATGCTTTGATTTCTCCAATAAATGATCTCCTCCCAAACTAGTAGAGGTGTAATGTCTGCGCAAGTCCAGCACAGCTCCATGATATTGCCAACATGATCATGGGGATTTCCAATGCACTTGTGGTGTGAAGTTAAGCCTTTAAAGCCTATTGATGCCAATTCTTATCGCCGGTTCTTTGGTCTACCTTCCTACTGGTTACTCTTCCAGTGATATAATATTGCATCAGGTCTTTCTTAGACTGTGGACTGTTTATGACTCTGTTAGATCTCTGCCTACCCTAACCTATTGCCTGGAATTGGACTGGAGCTTGTTAGCTCTTGCCCTGCCTATTTTTCCCTCTGTGTATCAGTGAGGTTACCCCCAACTTTGAGATATTGTTGCTACTGATTTGGAGGTTGATTGACATGGGAATGTCTGGCACAGGCATTGGGACCTCTGCCCTTTCCTCCTTCAAAATGTTAAGGAGCCATAGAGTCTTTTAACTCTGAAACCACAGCCATCCTTTAATATTTAGTACCCCCTAGTGTGTATAGGGGCATGGTACATTCAGTTTCCTAGGGGTAGAAGCAGAAGGTGGACACTGGCATCTACATTGAGTGGAGTAATGGAAATCTATTCAACTGATAATAGAAAACACTGTTAAATACTGACACGTTTCTTTATCACAACTCAACAAAGGGAATTTAATAACAGCCCTCACTTAACCCTCACAAATTAATATTAAACTGCAGACCTCCCTTGACCACCCACAAAACATTAGATTCATAATATGTATTTGTTAGTCAACATATATATTTGGAGGGCTGCCTCAGACACTAGGGTCGTAGTTCCCAAATTGTTGAGATGCCCCCATGGGGGAGCCTAGAGCAGTGACCAGTGTCCTAACTGTGAAGACTAACTGGGATAAGATTTAAGGAGAATGCCTATTTGTTCTTCTAAATACCCCTGAAAGCCCAGCTTGGAGGTCAGACAGGGTGCTTGCAAGCACTATTATTAATACATAGTCTTGGAACCATGGCTCAATGACTGATAAACCAATATTTTAACATATAAGTTAACCCGAGCAAAGAGTGTTTCTGACCTTGGATCTCCAAGGGAAAAGGGAACCAGGAAAGTCCAAAAACCATTGCCCTAGGCTCTCCTTTTTGGAAAAGCCCTGAACTCAGTGATTATGCTTCCCTGTATGTCTAAAGAGAGTTTACGGAATATGGTACAAAGTGAATCATGTTATAGGTCAGTCTCCAGATTTAATTGGAACCCATGTCCAGTCACTTTAGTGTTGAACTCAACATCATTGGCTGAGACGCTCTACTGTGGATTTTGGAGATGTTAGGGCTCATTGATAAACACAAGAGCAAATGAAAAGTGATTAAATGATCCCAAATATTCCTAAAGATACTAGCACCTATACAATCTCCTTATAATCTTGGCACCAACTCTGATAACTGCTTGCTACATCTTGCTTTTTGGCACAACTAGGCCCATCATTTAGCTGTTCCAGAACCTTCCTGAGGTTGTTTTTTGTCTAATGCAAAGCCTGAAATTAGCCAGTGACAGATCATGATAAATTCTCGTGTAATATGTAGAAGATGAACATGTCTTACATTTAGGATATATTTACCGCTGATGAGAAAACTAGTGGCCAATCACATTTCCACTGTATCTCTAAGGATTGAATGTCGTGTAATGCGAAGTTCCTGGATTTCACTTTGAAATTAAATGAACCAACCCCATCTGGTAAAGTGTCCGTATGATTGCGAAAGGCCATAATTATCTTTAATGCGGGGTGTTCACAGCTTAACTTCCCCCGTCAGTTTATTATTCTCCAGGCAAAGGACTGAAATCACTGCTTCACCTGCTCACGGAGGATTTTCTGCACATTCAGAGCCGGGCAGATTGCGTGTGTTATCAATGTAATTTCACACTCAAGTACCTTCTGCCAATTTATAGAAAATAGCAACAAATCGCTCATCCCATGTCCTACTATCTGCACATCTGCTAATAAACATATCTGCTTTCAGTTGTACAACATGATTTATATAATAAAACATGAACAGGTGGCCTTGTACTGCAGGGGTTTTACTGTCAGAATAACAAATATATAATAATATAAAATATGGCATTTTCTTACTTCTGCCATATTTGTATAGTTCCAGGGGTACCCAGGGTACAAATAAGCACTCACCCCAAATTTCCCCCTAACTGGCCTTCAGGCTGGGCCCCCTTAGCTCATAACAAGGTTACAGATATATAGAAACATTGGGGTAACAGTCCCCCTGCTATAGTTCCAGGGGTATCCAGGGCACAAATAAACACTCACCCCAAATCTCCCACTAACTGGCCTTCAGGCTGGGCCCCCTTAGCTCATAACAAGGTTACAGATATATAGAAACATTGGGGTAACAGTCACCCTGCTATAGTTCCAGGGGTACCCAGGGCACAAATAAACACTCACCCCAAATCTCCCCCTAACTGACCTTCAGGCTGGGCCCCCTTAGCTCATAACAAGGTTACAGATATATAGAAACATTGGGGTGTCACCCTGCTATAGTTCCAGGGGTACCCAGGGCACAAATAAACACTCACCCCAAATCTCCCCCTAACTGACCTTCAGACTGGGCCCCCTTAGCTCATAACAAGGTTACAGATATATAGAAACATTGGGGTAACAGTCACCCTGCTATAGTTCCAGGGGTACCCAGGGCACAAATAATCACTCACCCCAAATCTCCCCATAACTGACCTTCAGACTGGGCCCCCTTAGCTCATAACAAGGTTACAGATATATAGAAACATTGGGGTAACAGTCACCCTGCTATAGTTCCAGGGGTACCCAGGGTACAAATAAGCACTCACCCCAAATCTCACCCTAACTGACCTTCAGACTGGGCTCCCTTAGCTCATAACAAGGTTACAGATATATAGAAACATTGGGGTGTCACCCTGCTATAGTTCCAGGGGTACCCAGGGCACAAATAAGCACTCACCCCAAATCTCCCCCTAACTGGCCATCAGACTTAGCTCATAACAAGGTTACAGATATATAGAAACTTTGGGGTAACAGTCACCCTGCTATAGTTCCAGGGGTACCCAGGGTACAAATAAGCACTCACCCCAAATCTCACCCTAACTGACCTTCAGACTGGGTCCCCTTAGCTCATAACAAGGTTACAGATATATAGAAACTTTGGGGTAACAGTCACCCTGCTATAGTTCCAGGGTTGCCTAGTCAACTGTAGCCTGAAGGCCAGTTAGGGGGAGATTTGGGGTGAGTGCTTATTTGTGCCCTGGGAACCCCTGAAACTATAGTAGGGTGACTGTTACCCCAATGTTTCTATATATCTGTAACCTTGTTATGAGCTAAGGGGGCCCAGTCTGAAGGTCAGTTAGGGGGAGATTTTGGGTGTTTATTTGTGCCCTGGGTACCCCTGGAACTATAGCAGGGTGACTGTTACCCCAATGTTTCTATATCTCTGTAACCTTGTTATGAGCTAAGGGGGCCCAGTCTGAAGGTCAGTTAGGGGGAGATTTTGGGTGTTTATTTGTGCCCTGGGTACCCCTGGAACTATACAAATATGGCAGAAGTAAGAAAATTCCATATTTTATATTATTATATATTTGTTCATGAGCAAATTATTCTGACAGTAAAACCCCTAAAGCACAAGGCCACCTGTTCATGTTTTATTATATAAATCATGTTGTACAACTGAAAGCAGATATGTTTATTAGCAGATGTGCAGATAGTAGGACATGGGATGAGCGATTTGTTGCTGTTTTCTATACATTGGCAGAAGGTACTTGAGTGTGAAATTACATTGATAACACACGCAGCTCTGAATGTGCCTCCCAGGGGTACCCTCACCCCAAATCTCCCCCTTACTTGTCTATTATAATAAGAATCATTTCTAATATCATCTCCCTGCAGTACAAGACTTTCCAGCATGACGAGCGCAGATACAGAGTATTCTGGGAATGACTGTGCAGCAGCTGAATGGGGCCGGGGAATTAACAGCTCTTAAAAGAAAAGCTCGTGTTTAAACAAGAGGGACATGTTTGTATTTTTCAGTCCCAGTTAATTCAAGCCAATTAGAAGACACACTTTCGGGCCAATTAAAAGCGAGACGCAGAAAGCGACTGAAGTTATATTGGAAAGACGAGAAACAGAAGGAACTGGGAACATCGTTGTTTGAAATGTTCTTATCCGGGATTCTTCATTAACTCTCACAGCTGGAGAGGCGCTTGTTTATAGCCGAGGGAAATACCAAACAGGGGCTAAAAAAGAAAACAGAATTATTACTTATCGTATAGAAACAGCCACTGTATTTCCCATGTCATTGGGCAGAGGGGGTTATAATTAGATACAAGAGGTAAAGCACATATATAAAATGAGTTTACCCTTTAATACTGGACTTTAAACTAGGGATTCCAGAATTTAGTTCGGGATTTGGCCAGGATTCTGCCTTTTTCAGCAGGATTCGAATTCTGCCAAATCTTTCTGCCCAGCCAAATCCAAATCCTAATTTGCATACGCAAATTAGGGGCGGAGAAGGAAATCACGTGACTTTTTGTCACAAAACAAGGAAGTAAAAAAGTTTTCCCCTTCCCACGCCTAATTTGCATATGCTAATTCGGATTCGTTTCGTTATTCGGCCCGTTCGGCAGAATCTAAAATAGAGGATTCGGTGCATCCATACTTTAAACAAACTGGACCATCTCATAAGAATTTGATGCAGTAAAAAGAACATTTTTTTAAAGAAAAAAACGTTTAAAAAAGCATTTCATGCTTTATGTGCAGGGACGCCCACAATTTACAAAAAAACATTGTTGGCCTGCCCCCCTACAAGTTATCAAATGCCATTGGTGGCCACGGCCCCCTTCAAGTTTAAAAAAAAATATTGGTGGCCAGAGTGCCCCTATATAAAAATTTGGGGGGTCATGACCAGGGGCCCCTATAAGTTAAAAAAGAACATATTGGTGGCCAAGATGTAAGTAGAAAAAAAAAACTTGTTGGCCAGGTTTGTCTTTAAAGTTTTTAAAAACATTGTTGAGCAGTCGGCTTTCGATGGCTCAAGGGGGCCCCAACTAGTTTAATAGAAACTTGTTTAGACTGTAAGCTCCACTGGGGCAGGGACTGATGGGAATGCTGACCAGCCTCTGTTAAATTTCCCCATATCTATATAAAAAAAAAGGTTAATATAAACAAACAGCTATTTGTGTTTATCATCCATTAAGACATGGAAATGTTGCTAAAACAGAACCCTGTCCTGGGACTCTATGGGGCAAGTTAAAGGGAGAATTTTCACCTGGGAAGGCTTTGTCACACTCCGCGCCATTTGGCCAGGCGCAAAGTCGCTACCACTACGCTAATTCACTAAAAGGTGTAGATTTACTATCGTTAATTTGTCATCACAAGCATTTCATAACGAACTTTCGCTAAGGTTCTTTTCTGCCTAGCGAAACTTCGTTAGTATACTTACGCTTAGGTCAGTTTGAATAGGACGGGTACATATAGGTCATATATATACGTCTTTATTAGATATGTTGGTGGAAATAGTTGAAGTGGCCACTTATTATTACACATGTCCAAGGAAGCAAAATAAAGACAAAAGAGATCCTCTAATGAGCCCACCCTAAAACAAATGTGGCATGCCCTACAAATGGTAAAAAAAAAAGTAAAAATAGAAATTTTTAATAGTTACAACTTTACAGACAAAAATACAAAGAAGGAAGGTAGTCCTTTAAGTTTAAATGTTACCTCGTGGAGAATCGGAGGCGTGAATTACTGTTAACAACTATTCAAAAAATGAGAAAAAGATAGTAAGAGCCCCCGCACTCTCAAATAAGTTAAATAAGTTATCTAAATTAATTTAAATAACTAATTTAACTTATTTGAGAGTGAGGGGGCTCTTACTATCTTTTTCTCATTTTTTGAACTTTTACAGACAATCCCACTTTAAATATGAAAAAACGCCAGCGGTTTTTTTAATCATTTTAAAGGGCAAGTAAAGGCAAAAAAATAAAATCCCATTTTTACTTTCTTTAATGAATAATAAATCTATCTCCAATATACTTTAATTAAAAAATTTGTACCGTTTTTATAAGAAACCTGACTGTATGCAGTGAAATTCTCCCTTCATTTACTGCTGTGGATAGGAATTGTCAGACGGTCCCTAACTGCTCTGCAGAGAAACAATCATACTTATGAACAGCAGGGGGAGCCCTCGCCTTACTTCCCAGCCATGCAGAACTCAAGCAGCTTTGTTTGTTTCCCTGTAGAGTAGTCAGTGACTGTGTAGAGATTTAAATTGGATTTTATTTTTGCCTTTACATCTCCTTTACTGTTTCCAACTCCAGCTGCAGGGACAAAGATCATGGAGCCAGATTTAAACAGATAAACTGGGATTCTATTTGGAGGATTATTTTGCTTCAGCCACTGGTTCTGCAGAGTTGGAGAAAGTTTATATTAAACAATACAAAAACTATAAAATCCACATTAGATTACATGACAACACAGGACCCAGTGCAGTCTGTATATTCTGATTATTAATCAGTCTTGTTGTATCGGCTTCTGCCAGATATTATTTGACTTGTGCTGTTTTGATCATTTATGACGATCCCTAAGCAGCCCAGACCACACTGAGCATGTGCACAGTCTTAGTCTTGGAAAGATGTTTAACAAAGTTACAAGATGGTGACCCCCTGTGGCCAACTTTGAAAGCTTAAATCATTTGTTTGATTAGAATTGTGGTGCAGTAAGTTCATGTTTATGTTTAATATACAAAATACAGCATTTTTAGCCTTCTTCTATTTTAGACTTTCTTTGTCCTTTAATGACTTTTTGGCATAGAGGATATGATGTCACTGACATAAGATTGAGGAGAACGAAGCTTCATCTGATTAGTTCACCAGGTTTAAGATGGTGAAGGAAACTCTGGCGAAAGTGGTAACGTTCTGTAACATTCACACGTTAGTGAATTTGTATCGTAACAATTTCGCCTGACTGAAAATACGCCTGGCAAACTGGCGATAGTCTCTTTCACTAGCGAATTGTCAACTACCCCTGTTAGTAAATTGGCGATGTCCCTGAGGATTGTATTCCTGGCAAATTTTCACTAGTGATGGCCACTTCACCCGTTAGTAAATCTGCCCCTATGAATCCCAAATCCGGGGGGTTACGTAAGCAGCAGGGTGGCAGATATTTCCCCATATAGAGTCTCCAGAAGAAATATGAACCTTGTTTGCTGAGCATCTGTTACATTTAAATAGATTTCATAAAGAGGGTCCTCCAGCAAATGAGAAGGCAGGTTATTAGTGGGTAAATAATAAGTCAAGACTACCACCTCTATGCTGACGATACTCAGATCTATCTCTCATCTCCTGATCTCAACCCAGAACTCCTAACTCGCGTCTCCTCCTGCCTGTCCGCTATCTCTACCTGGATGTCGCAACGCAACCTTAAATTAAACCTCTCGAAAACTGAAATGGTTCTCTTTCCTCCAACTAACACCAGTAGCATCCCCGAAGTATCCATCATAGTTAACAATTCCACTATCACCCCCTCTCCCCAGGCCCGGTGCCTTGGGGTTATCCTAGATTCTGCCCTGTCATTCACTCCTCATATCCAGTCACTTATTAAATCATGTTACTTCCACCTAAGGAACATATCCAAAATACGATCATTTATCACCCAAGACGCTGCCAAAATTCTTATTCACTCTCTCATCATATCGCGTCTAGACTACTGTAACTCTCTTTTAATTGGCCTCCCCCTCCAGAGACTGTCACCTCTCCAGTCCATAATGAACACTGCTGCCAGGCTCATACACCTCAGCAACCGCTCCTCCTCTGCCTCGCCATTCTGTCAATCCCTGCACTGGCTTCCGCTACCTTTCAGAATCAAATTCAAATTAATGACACTGACTTTCAAAGCACTTCACAACTCTGCTCCACCCTACATCTCTGAACTCATCTCTATATACTCACCCACTCGCTTAATACGCTCCTCTACTGACCTGCTCCTCAACTCTTCTCTCATTACCTCCTCACACACTCGCATTCAAGACTTTGGAAGGGCTGCACCCCTCCTCTGGAACGCTCTCCCACGGTCTGTCCGACTTTCTCCCAACCTTTCTGCTTTCAAAAAATCTCTGAAAACGCACTTCTTTCGAGAAGCCTCCCCTCACTCTGCTTAACTACCAAACACAGCACCACATACAGTACCACATTTCTCACCCACTTACTTCGATCTTGCCCACTCCCACACCTTGTGTATTACTCCCTTCCCTTTAGACTGTATGCCTATGCATAGGGCCTTCCTCACCTCTTTGTACCTGTATTGATTGTGATGTTTGTTACTCCATATATTCTATATATGTAATTCATGTGATGTAGTTGTATAATCACATTTACTTTACAGTGCTACGCAATATGTTGGCGCTATATAAATACATGTTAATAATAATAATAATAATTATATTGCTGATGAGAGATAAGCAAAGACTGTTGCACTGCCGACCACTAGAAGGCGATAAAGAACGTAGACAACCCAAGCTTAGTTAGATCTTTTTTTTTTCCCATTTTTTAACTATAACCTTGTGTTGGTTAAACAGAATATTATAACTATCAATTTAAGGTTAAACTAATTTATGTTTACATATTCTATATACCTAGTTATGTTTAACAGCTGCAAATGTTGTACATAAACGTTTCCTTGAATATCCAATGTAAAAGAATGTAGCAGGACTCATCAATACTGAACTCATCTCTAACATTTGTGTGGGTGAGGGGCATTTAGGGGATAGTGATCATAACATGGTCTCCTTTGAGATTCTGTTGCAGAAGCAATTCTATAAGGGAGTAACTAAAACACTAAATTTCAGACGTGCAAACTTTGACAGTATAAGGGCATCTCTGCAACATATTAAGTGGGAAATGCTTTTCACAGGGTTAAACACAGAACAAAAATGGGATGTCTTTAAAATGCTGCTTAATAAATCTACTTGTCAGTATATTCCACTTGTAAGCAAGGAACGTCGTTGCAAAGCAAAACCTTTTTGGTTCAATAGAAGCGTTGGTGTTGAGGTGGGTAAGAAAAGACCTGCTTTTAAGGCTTTCAAGTTAGCTGGTACAGCCGAAACATTTATAAGGTACAAGGAGGCCAATAAATCATGCAAAGAAGCTATAAGGCAAGCTAAAATTGCTATAGAAAAGGATATTGCAGCAAGCAGTAAAAAAAATCCAAAATTATTTTTTAAATATGTTAATAGTAAAAAAATGAAGCAGGAAGGGGTGGGACCCTTACTATCAGAGGGGGGTCAGCTGGTTGATGAAAACAAAATAAAAGCGCAGATTCTGAACTCATATTTTTCATCTGTCTACATAAATGAGGAACCAGTAAGTGAAGGTTTCCTTCTTAACAGTCCCAATTCTAGTAATACAACTAATGATGCATGGTTCACACATGAGGATATTCAAAAGAGACTAGAACATGTTAAGATTAACAAAGGTCCAGGGCCAGATGGTATTCATCCCAGGGTAGTTAGCGGGCTTAGCTCTGTGATTGCCAAACCTCTTAATTAATTTTTCAAGATTCATTGAGATCTGGCATAGTGCCAAGAGACTGGCGAATTGCTAATGTGGTGCCTCTATTCAAAAAAGGATCCCGTTCTCACCCTCAAAACTATAGGCCGGTTAGTCTGACTTCAGTGATAGGAAAGCTTTTCGAAGGGTTAATAAAGGATAAGATACTGGACTTCATATCAAATCATAATACTATGAGTTTGTGCCAGCATGGTTTTATGTGTAATAGATCTTGCCAGACTAACTTAATTTCTTTTTATGAAAAGGTAATTAGAGACCTGGATTCTGGGATGGCAGTGGATGTGATTTACTTAGACTTTGCTAAAGCATTTGATACAGTGTCACACAGAAGGTTACTGGTTAAATGAAGGAATGTTGGCCTGGAACATAGTATTTGTACCTGGATAGAGAACTGGCTAAAAGATAGACTACAAAGAGTGGTGGTAAATGGAACATTTTCTAATTGGACCAGTGTTGTTAGTGGAGTACCGCAGGGCTCTGTACTAGGTCCCTTGCTTTTCAACTTGTTTGTTAATGACCTGGAGGTGGCCATTGAAAGTACTGTTTCTATTTGTGCAGATGATACTAAATTGTGCAGAACTATAGGTTCCATGCAGGATGCTGCCACTTTGCACAGTGATTTGTCTAAACTGGAAAACTGGGCAGCAAACTGAAAAATGAGGTTCAATGTTGATAAATGCAGGTTATGCACTTTGGCAAAAATAATATAAATGCAAGTTATACACTAAATGGCAGTGTGTTGGGAGTTTCCTTAAATGAGAAGGATCTTGGGGTCTTTGTAGATAACACGTTGTCTAATTCTGGGCAGTGTCATTCTGTGGCTACTAAAGCAAATAAAGTTCTTGTATAAAAAAGGGCATTAACTCAAGGGATCAAACGTAATTCTGCCTCTTTATAGGTCCCTGGTAAGGCCTCATCTGGAGTATGGGGGCAGTTTTGGACTCCAGTCCTTAAGAGGGATATAAATGAGCTGGAGAGAGTGCAGAGACTAAGTGCAACTAAACTGGTTAGAGGGAGGGAAGAGTTAAATTATGAGGGGAGACTGACAAGGTTGGGGTTGTTTTCTCTGGAAAAAAGGCGCTTGTGAGGGGACATGATTAGACTTTACAAGTACATTAGAGGACATTATAGACAAACAGCAGGGGACCTTTTTACCCATAAAGAGAATCACGTACCAGAGGCCTCCCCTTCAGACTAGAAGAAAAGAAGTTTCATTTAAAGGAACAGAGTAGGGGGTTCATCACAGTCAGGACAGTGAGGTTGGGGAATGCACTGCCGGGTGATGTTGTGATGCTGATTCAGTTAATGACTATAAGAGGGACTTGGATGATTTCTTGGACAGACATAATACAAAGGCTATTGTGATACTAAACTCTATAGTTAGTATAGATATGGGTATATATCATTTATGTGACAGTAGGGAGGGGTGTGTGTATCGGGCTGGGTTTTCATTTGGAGGGGTTGGACTTGATGGACTTTGTCTTTTTTCAACCCAATTTAACTATGTAACTATGTAACTATGTAACTATCATACGCAGCCCCTAATGTGCCATCTTTGTACAGAAAGTCCATTGATGTTGTTAGATACATAGAATATATTCCAGCATATATTGGAAGTCAACGTGGACAGGTGGGCTCTTAAAAACTTAAAGCTTAAAATCCCTGTGTTCCAATCTCTCCAAAACCTACTTGTCTCTGAGGTTTCTCTTGCCATCAACCTTTGATTCTGTTCTCTTTCTTCCACTCTGCATTGTTTATTGCTCCTTTCAGGGGCCAATTTACTGACCAGTAAGTCTTGGACTGTGGGAAGAAAGGGGACCTTAAAGGAGAACTAAACCCTAAAAACTAATATGGCTAAAAATGGCATATTTTATAGAGTGAACTTATTGCACGAGGCTAAAGTTTGAGCTTGTCAATAGCAGCAATGATCCAGGACTTCAAACTTGTCACAGGGGGTCACCATCTTGGAAAGTGTCTGTGACACTCACATGCTCAGTGGGCTCTGATTGGCTGTTAAGAAGGCAACTCCTTATTTATCCTAAAGTCTTGGGGGTACCTTATGGATGGTTCAGCTTAGAGTGCATGGTGGCTGCAGAATTGGATTGTGACAACTCACAATACAGCAAATTGTTTTTTCGCTTTTGGTGGGAACTTTAGATCAGATAGAGCTGGAGGACTTGCTGGAGGTTGGTGTTAAAATAACTCTCCGTCATTATACAATGGAATTACATGTATTATGATGCAGGAGCCTGGGGCAAATGCAGATTTGGAGACTGGTCAAGGTCAGGCTTGAACCACTAGAACTTTTTTTTTTGGATAGTGGGCAGGGGCCACTAACACTAGGTAATGAAAATGCCCTTACAGGTGAACTAAAGCCTAACTAAAGAAGTAGCTAGAAATGTTGTACATGATGTTTTGTACTTCTGTACCTGCCCAAGGCAACCACAGCCCTTTAGCAGTAAAGATCTGTGTCTCCAAAGATGCCCCAGTAGCTCCCCATCTTCTTTTCTGCTGATTCACTGCACATGCTCTGTGCTGCTGTCACTTACTGAGCTTAGGGACCCACTCACAATATACAGTACACATAGAATAGAAATGTCACAATATAAGGCTGATTAGTAATTATTACACATAATTACTACATGGCAGCTCAGAAACCAGTGCAATTAGCATCAGAATTGAATAATCAGCAAACCTGTAGCATCAGCTTATATTACAGCCAGGGAAGCTCATTTTCTGCTGGATAATTAGTGACGAGCCCTAAGCTTAGCTTCTCAACAGCCAATCAGAGCCCACTGAGCATGTGAGTGTCACAGACACTTTCCAAGATGGTGACCCCCTGTGACAAGTTTGAAGTCCTGGATCATTGCTGCTATTGACAAGCTGAAACTTTAGCCTCGTGCAAGAAGTTCAGTATATAATATATGGCATTTTTAGCCATATTCATTTTTAGGGTTTAGTTCTCCTTTAACCCTTTGATAATATTCACCTTGAACCCTCAACAATCCAAATTGGAGAGTTTCTTAGACCTATGCTGCCATAGTTTTATGGGATCTCTCTGTACAGACTATGAACAAACTTAGGGGACTGTTCCTGCTGAATTGTGCTTAGTACAGGGGAATACCTATGCTGCCATAGTTTTATGGGATCTCTCTGTACAGACTATGAACAAACTTAGGGGCTGTTCCTGCTGAATTGTGCTTAGTACAGGGAATACCTATACTGCCATAGTTTTATGGGATCTCTCTGTACAGACTATGAGCAAACTTAGGGGCTGTTCCTGCTGAATGATGCTTAGTACAGGGAATACCTATACTGCCATAGTTTTATGGGATCTCTCTGTACAGACTATGAGCAAACTTAGGGGCTGTTCCTGCTGAATTGTGCTTAGTACAGGGAAATACCTATGCTGCCATAGTTTTATGGGATCTCTCTGTACAGACTATGAGCAAACTTAGGGGACTGTTCCTGCTGAATTGTGCTTAGTACAGGGAATACCTATACTGCCATAGTTTTATGGGATCTCTCTGTACAGACTATGAGCAAACGTAGGGGCTGTTTATTGTGATTAGTATAGTAGTATAGTTTTGTAGTATCTCTCTGTAGAGCCCATGTGCTGGCTCAGGTAGAGAACAAAACACTATCTGATGTTGATGTATTCCTCATGGTCCTAATTCGACCCAGCACATTGGCCAAAACAGGCAAGATCCTGCCTTTTGGTGACCTTGATGATTGAGATAATAGATAGATAAATAGATAGATATAGACAGACAGACTGAGTAGGATATATAGCTGGATACATGGATACTGAGTGACAGGGAAAGACGTATAAACAAATGATAGGAAAATAAGAGGTGACTGACGTACCAGTATGGGGTATTACAGCTTAAGCTGCAGAGCTGTGATTGGCTGCCGGTTCCCCCATGTCCCTGACTAATTGGAAAGTTTACAGGGAGCTCAGGAGAGAGTCGGCATTGACAGTGGAACAGTGGCCGTTTCATAGACACTCGGCCAGTCACTTGTTTTTCCATAACATTTCTTAACATTCCTGATGATTTCCCTGAGGCTTCGGGATGATTTTCTGGCTAACCGCAGAATTAATCAGCTCTGCTACTTCCCTGCTACAACTTAATGCTTAATGCCAGCCTGTCATGTTACTACTCTTTGACTGAGAGCGGCCCATCGGCATTAACCCATTCCTTTCCATCTCTGTGAAAAGAAGAAACAAAGTGTCACTAAAAGGACATCAGACATATACAGGGATGGGATCCATTATCCGGAAACCCGCTATCCAGAATGCTCCAAATTCCGGAAAGGCCGTCTCCCATAGACTCCATTATAATAAAACAATCCAAATATTTAAACATAATTTCCTTTTTCTGTTTAATAATAAAACAGTAGCTTGTACTTGATCCCAACTAAAATATAATTAATCCTTATTGGAGGCAAAACCAGCCTATTGGGTTTATTTAATGTTTATATGATTTTTAGCAGACGTAAAGTATGAAGAAATATTCTAGGCAAGTTCCCAATATCTATTCATGACACATTCTGTAAATGTAATTGCTATTCAAAGCATTTCATATTCTATCAGTTTTATTACTAATAGTGATGGGCGAATAAATTCGCCATGCGCAAATTCACGGCGAATTTCCATGTTTCGCTGCCGGCGCAACTCCTGATAAAATTTGACGGCATCAAAAAAATTTGGACGTGTGTCTGAAAAGGTAAAAACCGTTGTGCGCCAACACTATTCGGATGCCCATTGACTACCACAAGCATCAAAATTGACGCGAATTGATGTAGGCGCCATAATTCGAGTTTCGTGAATTTTTCACCTAAACAGTTGTGCGTCAACACTATTCGGACGCCCATTGACTATAACACCGGCGTTAAAATTAAGGCAAATTGGCGCAGGCGACAAAATTCGAGTTTTGTGAATTTTTACGCTGTTTCGTGAATTTCAAGGGAAATTCGCAAATTTTGGGGTGAAGCGAAATGGGAGAAATTCGCCCATCACTAATTATTATTACATTATACACAAGACATCCTCATTGTATGGACACTACACAGCTACATATGCATTGCTCTATTGAGAGGAAAATGAGCGTTTAAGAGAGGAACGTTAGGCTGCAGACAAGGGAAGGGAAAAAGATTTAATCTCTCATTAATTCTTAACCAAACAAACCCTCTGAAATGAGATTCTCATCTGACCTGGACACTCACCTCCTGTGCTCAGAACCTTTAACCGTCTGACATTACCCAGGAGAGAATGGGGGGCAATGATGGATGTTCCGAGAAATGTGCTGAATTTATATTCTGTATAAATGGGGAATAAAGTGCAAGCGAAATCATTTTTTTTTAAATGGTTTTTATTTGCCTTCATTTAACTTGTACAGAATAGACGGCAAATAAGCACAGCAGCTTAATAACCAACTGGAGTCTAGAGAGGAGGAAAGAAAATAAAGATTCACCACTTTCTTACTCATCCTGTCATTTATTTACTTTTTTTCTTTACAGTATTGTAGGCATATCTTGTTATACGTGAATACCAAATAAAGTATAAATTACAAAAAAAAAATAATTAGTGGTGAGCACAACTTTCCCTTGTTTGTTATAGTTTATACAGGAGCAGTGACCAGCTCCATGTTGTAGCTCCCACCCTTCCCAGCTATAGTCAGGTGATCCCACTGGTGTCTAATAAAAGGGCAGCCAAGTTTGGGAGTTTCACTTTGAAAGCAGCAAGTAAGTTGCAGGTAAAACTTAGTCCCTATGTAAAATGTATAATGAAGCAATTGAATTCTTAATGAATCAGATGAAAGAGTGTAGGACTGATCAGACCAGGGATAACGTTGACGTAGTTGGCGAAATTAAATATATTGCAATATATGGACAAACAATCCCTGTTTTGTTTAGTAGCTTAATAGCTAAAAACACACATATGTAATAATGTACCCAGGGCACAAATAAGCACTCACCCCAAATCCCCCCCCTAACTGACCTTCATGCTGGGCCCCCTTAGCTCATAACAAGGTTACAGATATATAGAAACATTGGGGTAACAGTCACCCTGCTATAGTTCCAGGGGTACCCAGTAGAGATGTCGCGAACTGTTCGCCGGCGAACTTGTTCGCGCGAACATCGGGTGTTCGCACTCGCCGGAAGTTCGCGAACGTCGCGCGACGTTCGCCATTTTGGGTTCGCCATTGTTGGCGCTTTTTTTTGCCCTCTCATCCCAGACCAGCAGGTACATGGCAGCCAATCAGGAAGCTCTCCCCTGGACCACTCCCCTTCCCTATAAAAACCGAAGCCCTGCAGCGTTTTTTCACTCTGCCTGTGTGTGCTGAAGAGATAGTGTAGGGAGAGAGCTGCTGCCTGTTAGTGATTTCAGGGACAGTTGAAAGTTTGCTGGCTAGTAATCGTTTTGATACTGCTCTGTTATTGGAGGGACAGAAGTCTGCAGGGGTTTGAGGGACATTTTAGCTTAGGTAGCTTTGCTGGCTAGTAATCTACCTTCTACTGCAGTGCTCTGTATGTAGCTGCAGTGGGCAGCTGTCCTGCTTCTGATCTCATCTGCTGACTGCTGCAATAACAGTAGTCCTTGTAAGGACTGCTTTTATTTATTTTTTTGTTGTTTTACTACTACTACTACTACTACTATAAGAGCCCAGTGCTATTAGTCTAGCAGTGTTGGGGAGTGGGACTGGTGTGCTAATCTGCTGCTCCTAGTAGTTCAGCAGCACCAACTTTAATTTTTTTTTTTTAATATTCATTTTTTTTTATTTTACTTTTTTTTATTTTACTACCGCTGTAGTAGTGTATAAGTTGACCTTTTAGGCATTATTTGCCCTGTAGGCATTATTTGCACAGTGTTTTCTTCAACCCGCCATCTAGCTGTGTGACCTTGTTCACATTCTGTCTAAATATCCATAATATTACCGTCTCCAGAAAAAACACCGGAGTGACTTTTTTCAAGCAGCCATAATATATTTTACGTAATCCGTATCCACCGCTGTAGTAGTGTATACGTTGGCCTTGTAGGCATTATTTGCACACTGTTTTCTTCAACCCGCCATGGAGCTGTGTGACCTTGTTCCCATTCTGTCTAAATATCCATAATATTACCGTCTCCAGAAAAAACACCGGAGTCACTTTTTTCAAGCAGCCATAATATATTTTACGTAATCCGTATCCACCGCTGTAGTAGTGTATACGTTGGCCTTGTAGGCATTATTTGCACACTGTTTTCTTCAACCCGCCATCGAGCTGTGTGACCTTGTTCCCATTCTGTCTAAATATCCATAATATTACCGTCTCCAGAAAAAACACCGGAGTCACTTTTTTCAAGCAGCCATAATATATTTTACGTAATCCGTATCCACCGCTGTAGTAGTGTATACGTTGGCCTTGTAGGCATTATTTGCACACTGTTTTCTTCAACCCGCCATCGAGCTGTGTGACCTTGTTCCCATTCTGTCTAAATATCCATAATATTACCGTCTCCAGAAAAAACACCGGAGTCACTTTTTTCAAGCAGCCATAATATATTTTACGTAATCCGTATCCACCGCTGTAGTAGTGTATACGTTGGCCTTGTAGGCATTATTTGCACACTGTTTTCTTCAACCCGCCATCGAGCTGTGTGACCTTGTTCCCATTCTGTCTAAATATCCATAATATTACCGTCTCCAGAAAAAACACCGGAGTCACTTTTTTCAAGCAGCCATAATATATTTTACGTAATCCGTATCCACCGCTGTAGTAGTGTATACGTTGGCCTTGTAGGCATTATTTGCACACTGTTTTCTTCAACCCGCCATCGAGCTGTGTGACCTTGTTCCCATTCTGTCTAAATATCCATAATATTACCGTCTCCAGAAAAAACACCGGAGTCACTTTTTTCAAGCAGCCATAATATATTTTACGTAATCCGTATCCACCGCTGTAGTAGTGTATACGTTGGCCTTGTAGGCATTATTTGCACACTGTTTTCTTCAACCCGCCATCGAGCTGTGTGACCTTGTTCCCATTCTGTCTAAATATCCATAATATTACCGTCTCCAGAAAAAACACCGGAGTCACTTTTTTCAAGCAGCCATAATATATTTTACGTAATCCGTATCCACCGCTGTAGTAGTGTATACGTTGGCCTTGTAGGCATTATTTGCACACTGTTTTCTTCAACCCGCCATCGAGCTGTGTGACCTTGTTCCCATTCTGTCTAAATATCCATAATATTACCGTCTCCAGAAAAAACACCGGAGTCACTTTTTTCAAGCAGCCATAATATATTTTACGTAATCCGTATCCACCGCTGTAGTAGTGTATACGTTGGCCTTGTAGGCATTATTTGCACACTGTTTTCTTCAACCCGCCATCGAGCTGTGTGAGCTTGTTCACATTTTGTCTAAATATTGATAATATTATCGTCTCTAGAAAAACCACTTGAGTTACTTTTTTTCAAGCAGCATTCATATATTTTACGTAATCCGTATCCACCGCTGTAGTAGTGTATACGTTGACCTTGTAGGCATTATTTGCACACTGTTTTCTTCAACCCGCCATCGAGCTGTGTGACCTTGTTCACATTTTGTCTAAATATTGATAATATTATCGTCTCTAGAAAAACCACTTGAGTTACTTTTTTTCAAGCAGCATTCATATATTTTACGTAATCCGTATCCACCGCTGTAGTAGTGTATACGTTGACTTTGTAGGCATTATTTGCACAGTGTTTTCTTCAACCCGCCATCTAGCTGTGTGTATTATCGTTTCCAGAAAAACCAACTGAGTTTTTGTTGTTGTTGTTGTTTTTTTAAAAATAATGCCAGGCAAAGGCAGGCCGCCACGCAGAGGCCGTGCTAGGGGCCGTGCTGCTATGCAATCCTGTGGCCCTAGCAAATTGCCCAGTTTTAAAAAGCCAATGACCCTGAACTCCCAAAATGCTGAAGAGGTAGTTGACTGGCTTACACAGCACACCCCATCCTCTACCGTTTCTAACTTTACCACAACATCCTCCTCATCCTCCACTGCTTTGGCCACCCCACGTAACACTTCCTCCACCACCGGTGCCCCTTCTTCACTGGGGTCAGAGGAGTTATTTTCCAATGAGTTTCTTGAACTGAGTAATGCGCAACCATTATTGCCAGAAGAAGATGAAGGAGATGAGGACCTTACACCAGATTTAATTCTGGCAGAGAACACGATAGAGATGGACATAATGAGTGATGAGGAGGAGGTCCCCGCTGCTGCTTCCTTCTGTGATGTGTCAGAAGAAATTGATGCATCTGAGGAGAATGATGATGAGGAGATTGATGTTTTGTGGGTGCCTAGTAGAAGAGAGCAAGAGGAGGGTAGTTCAGATGGAGAGACGGAGAGTCAGAGAGGCAGTAGGAGAATAAGACTTAGAAGAAGCAGGGAGGACAGCCCGCAGGGATCAGTAGGGCAACAACATGTATCGGCACCTGTGTTCAGCCGGCCAACGCACCCGCCATTGCCGCCAATACCGCAAACTCCGCCAACTTCTACTGTTACCGCCAGATCGCACACTTCCAAAAAGTCAGCAGTGTGGGATTTTTTTAATGTGTGTGCCTCTGACAAAAGCATTGTAATTTGCAATGAGTGCAGTCAGAAACTGAGCCTTGGTAAGCCCAACAGCCACATAGGTACAACTTCTATGCGAAGGCACATGAGCGGCAAGCACAAAGCACTTTGGGAGCAACACCTCAAAGGCAACAGGCAAACTAAAAGCCACACTCCTTCTGGTCCAGCATCTTACTGCTCTACCTCTGCTCTCCTTGACCCGTCTGAACCACCCTCCACTCCACCTTCCACCTTGACCACCTGTTCCCATTCCCAGTCATCTGCCACCAGCCAAGTTTCTGTGAAGGCCATGTTTGAGCGTAAGAAGCCAATGTCTGACTGTCACCCCCTTGCCCGGCGTCTGACAGCTGGCTTGTCTGCACTCTTAGCCCGCCAGCTTTTACCATACCAGCTGGTGGACTCTGAGGCCTTCCGCAAATTTGTAGCAATTGGGACACCGCAGTGGAAGGTACCCAGCCGCAATTTTTTTTCTAAAAAGGGAATACCACACCTGTACCAACATGTGCAGAGCCAAGTTACCGCATCTCTGTCACTTAGTGTTGGGCCAAAGGTCCATATGACTACTGACGCATGGTCCTCCAAGCATGGTCAGGGCAGGTATGTCACCTACACTGCCCACTGGGTGAACTTGGTAATGGCTGGGAAGCAGGGAATGGGTAGCTCAACAACAACAGTGGAGTTGGTGTCACCGCCACGGATTGCACGCGGTTCTGCCACCACCTCTACTCCTCCATCGCTCTCTACCTCGTCTTCTTCTTCTTCTTACTCTGCTGCTGGGTCCTCCTTCTCCTCCTCCACACCTGTGCACCCCCAGCTCCCCCTAGGCTATTCGACGTGCCAGGTACGCCGTTGTCACGCTGTCTTGGGGATGACGTGCCTGGAAAGCAAAAACCATACCGGATCTGTACTCCTGTCATCTCTGCAGTCACAGGCCGATCGGTGGCTGACCCCACACCAACTGCAGATCGGAAAAGTGGTGTGTGACAATGGAAGCAATCTGTTGGCAGCGTTGAGACTAGGCAATTTAACACATGTGCCCTGCATGGCACATGTGTTAAATTTAATAGTCCAACGTTTTGTCTCCAAGTACCCAGGATTCCAGGACGTTCTCACCCAGTCCAGAAAGGTGTCGGCCCATTTCAGACGTTCCTACACAGCCATGGCACGCCTTGCTGACATTCAGCAGCGCTACAACATGCCAGTCAGGCGTTTGATTTCTGACAGCCAGACTCGCTGGAATTCAACGCTCCTTATGTTGGAACGTCTGCTGCAACAACAAAGGGCCGTCAACGAGTACCTTTTTGAACTGGGTGGTAGGACTGGATCTGCACAGCTGGGGATTTTTTTCCCCCGTTACTGGGTGCTTATGCGCGATGCCTGCAGGCTCATGCGACCTTTTGAAGAGGTGACAAATATGGTCAGTCGCACCGAAGGCACCATCAGCGACCTAATACCCTTCGCTTTCTTCCTGGAGCGTGCCGTGCGACGAGTGACAGATGAGGCTGTAGACCAGCGTGACGAGGAGCTGGAAGCGCGCGATTTCTGGTCGGAATCACCAGAACGAACCCAGGCACCTGCTGCAACGCAGGGAGAGGTGCCAGAAGTGGAGTCAGAGGAGGAAGGTGGCTTTGTGGAGGAGGAGGAGGAGGACCAACAGGAGCAGGCTTCCCAGGGGGCTAGTGGTGACCTTTTGGGACCCCTGGTCTTGTACGTGGCTGGGGGGAGGAGACCGTGGATGATGCAGTCCTTGATAATGAGGAAGCGGAGATGGATAGCTCTGCATCCAACCTTGTGAGAATGGGGTCTTTCATGCTGTCATGCCTGTTGAAGGACCCCCGTATCAAGAGGCTTAAGGAGAAGGACCTGTACTGGGTCGCAACGCTACTAGACCCTCGGTACAAGCATAAAGTGTCAGAAATGTTACCAACATACCACAAGTCCGAAAAGATGCGGCATTTACAAACCAGCCTGCAAAACATGTTGTACAATGCTTTTAAGGGTGATGTCACTTCAGGAACTCATCAACATTCCAGGGGCAGAGGTGCCAGTAATCCTGCCACGAGCACACCTGCAAGGACAAAGCCCTTTGGCCAGTCTGTAACGTCAGACATGCAAATGTTTTTCTGTCCAAGGCAGCGCCACAACCCTTCTGGATCCACCCTCAAAGAACGCCTCGACCGGCAGGTAGCGGACTACCTGGCATTAACTGCAGATATCGACACTCTGAGGAGCGATGAACCCCTGGACTACTGGGTGCGCAGGCTTGATCTGTGGCCAGAGCTGTCACAATTTGCCATGAACCTCTTGTCTTGCCCAGCCTCAAGTGTGCTCTCAGAAAGGACCTTCAGTGCAGCAGGAGGGATTGTAACTGAGAAGAGAACTCGCCTAGGTCACAAAAGTGTCGATTACCTGACCTTTATTAAAATGAATGAGGGGTGGATCTCGGAGGGTTACTGCACGCCGGAAGACTTGTTCTGACTTCTATGCAGCTGTCCTTCTCTTCAAGCCTCATGACTCCACACACAGCTGTCCTTTAGCGTCCTCCTCCTCCCTCCGCCACCGTTACAAACTAGGGTGCAAACCCTACTGGTTTAATTTTTTCTGGCCTCTGTGCTTCAGTGGCTGCGACCAAAAAAATGCCTATTTTCTGCATTTATATGACATAATTTTTCTGGCCTCTGTGCTTCAGTGGCTGCAACCAAAAAAATTTATATTTTCAGCATTTATATGGCATAATTTTTCTGTCAACTGTGCTTCAGTGGCTGCGACCAAACAAATGCATATTTTCTGCATTTATATGGCTTAATTTTTCTGGCCTCTGTGCTTCAGTGGCTGCAACCAAAAAAATTACTATTTTCAGCATTTATATGGCATATTTTTTCTGGCAACTGTGCTTCAGTGGCTGCGACCAAAAAAATGCATATTTTCTGCATTTATATGGCATAATTTTTCTGGCCTCTGTGCTTCAGTGGCTGCAACCAAAAAAATTTATATTTTCAGCATTTATATGGCATAATTTTTCTGGCAACTGTGCTTCAGTGGCTGCGACCAAAAAAATGACTATTTTCAGCATTTATATGGCATATTTTTTCTGGCCTCTGTGCTTCAGTGGCTGTGGCCAAAAAAACTGGGCAAACAATGCCTACAAGGTCAACGACGTTGACCTTGTAGGCATTGTTTGCCCAGTTTTTTTGGCCACAGCCACTGAAGCACAGAGGCCAGAAAAAATATGCCATATAAATGCTGAAAATAGTCATTTTTTGCCATACGTTGACTCAACGTATATGGCAAAAAATGACTATTTTCAGCATTTATGTGGCATATTTTTTCTGGCAACTGTGCTTCAGTGGCTGCAACCAAAAAAACTGGGCAAACAATGTCTACAAGGTCAACGTATGGCGAAAAATTACTATTTTCAGCATTTATATGGCATATTTTTTCTGGCAACTGTGCTTCAGTGGCTGCGTCCAAAAAAACTGGGCAAACAATGTCTACAAGGTCAACGTATGGCGAAAAATGACTATTTTCAGCATTTATATGGCATATTTTTTCTGGCAACTGTGCTTCAGTGGCTGCGTCCAAAAAAACTGGGCAAACAATGCCTACAAGGTCAACGTATGGCAGTTGTTTAAAGAGAACAGTAGATTACTAGCCAGCAAAGCTACCTAAGCTAAAATGTCCCTCAAATCCCTGCAGACTTCTGTCCCTCCAATACAGAGCAGTATCAAGCAGATTACTAGCCAGCAAACTTACTATCATCTGTCCCTGAAATCACTAACAGCTCTCCCCCTACACTATCTCTTCCAAGCACACACAGGCAGATTTTTCAGATACATTTTTGCCCTTGATCCCCCTCTGGCATGCCACTGTCCAGGTCGTTGCAACCCTTTAAACAACTTTAAAATCATTTTTCTGGCCAGAAATGTCTTTTCTAGATGTTAAAGTTCGCCTTCCCATTGAAGTCTATGGGGTTCGCGAACCGTTCGCGAACCGCTCGCATTTTTGCGCAAGTTCGCGAATATGTTCGCGAACTTTTTTTCCGACGTTCGCTACATCCCTAGTACCCAGGGTACAAATAAACACTCACCCCAAAATCTCCCCCTAACTGACCTTCAGACTGGGCCCCCTTAGCTCATAACAAGGTTACAGATATATAGAAACATTGGGGTAACAGTCACCCTGCTATAGTTCCAGGGGTACCCAGGGTACAAATAAGCACTCACCCCAAATCCCCCCCTAACTGACCTTCATGCTGGGCCCCCTTAGCTCATAACAAGGTTACAGATATATAGAAACATTGGGGTAACAGTCACCCTGCTATAGTTACAGGAGTACCCAGGGTACACTCACCCCAAAATCTCCCCCTAACTGACCTTCAGGCTGGGCCCCCTTAGCTCATAACAAGGTTACAGATATATAGAAACATTGGGGTAACAGTCACCCTGCTATAGTTACAGGAGTACCCAGGGTACACTCACCCCAAAATCTCCCCCTAACTAACCTTCAGACTGGGCCCCCTTAGCTCATAACAAGGTTACAGATATATAGAAACATTGGGGTAACAGTCACCCTGCTATAGTTCCAGGGGTACCCAGGGTACAAATAAGCACTCACCCCAAATCCCCCCCTAACTGACCTTCATGCTGGGCCCCCTTAGCTCATAACAAGGTTACAGATATATAGAAACATTGGGGTAACAGTCACCCTGCTATAGTTCCAGGGGTACCCAGGGCACAAATAAACACTCACCCCAAATCTCCCCCTAACTGACCTTCAGACTGGGCCCCCTTAGCTCATAACAAGATTACAGATATATAGAAATATTGGGGTAACAGTCACTCTGCTATAGTTCCAGGGGTACCCAGGGTACAAATAAGCACTCACCCCAAATCTCCCACTAACTGACCTTCAGACTGGGCCCCCTTAGCTCATAACAAGGTTATACATATATAGAAACATTGGGGTAACAGTCAAATGAGTAAAATCTTTCTCTAAATGGCCTTCAGACTGGGTCCCCTTCAGGCTGGGGTGGGGATATATAGAAACATTTGTGTTAAAGGGATTCACATCATATTTCCAAGAATATCTAGGATGTCAAATCTGTTTTTGGCCATAAATGTTCCAAGCCCCTCTACAGGGGCCCAGTCCCACAGTTGGGGAACCACTACACAAGTAGGTGTGAGATTTGCTTCCTCCCATAGATCTTTTACATGACCCAACTGCAAACTCTCCAGCTCACTCATTTATCTCACACATTCCCTAATCTACTCATACTGCACTTTCATCAGTTGATAGAGCTGAATCGTTTTTTTTCCAGAAAATGACAGGTTTATGAATTTCTGCTCTTAGCACAGGCATTTTCTGCCTCATAATCAGCAGACGCACAGTCACCATCATCCAAATCCGTCGCAGAGATAATGGTTGACTGAGCTGAAACGGAACATCTAGAATTCGCTTTGATATTTATCAAACCTCAAGGGTAATACTCCATGGTCCTTGCCAAAATGTTTCTGTCGGGGGGAACATGAGCCGGCACTTATGTGTGAGTTTGATCCGGGCCAGCAAAGCCATTTACAGGAGAAGGTTTTGTTGCTGTTAAAACTGAAACCCATTACATGGATATTTAATGCTTTTTAACTCAATCCAGAGGCAGATGAGCTTCTCCGTTGTGCTGATCTGCAGGAAACCTCAGAGACATTAATATGAGGGATTGTCATTGATGGATTTTTCCCGTATTTTGCTGTTACCGGTACTTTCCTTGAAGGAAAACATTTTGTTTACATATAAATAACCAAGAAAAGCCAAAATATCATATTGATTTTCTTTGAAGGACCCTTTCAGAAAATAAAATAAAATAAAAAAACAAGCCTTGACTCGTTTAAGGCTAAAGGTTAATGGTGCTGTAAATAGCCTTGGGGTGGAGGAGTGAGATGGTCAGTGCATTGGAGCAATTAGAGTTGAGCTGATGAACCAACGCCTTAGGTTAAGGTTGTCATTCAAGCTTGTTTCCCAGACTCTTTCTGAGGGACGTTGGGTAATAAAGATTTGACATATAATGAATGAATGGATACCAATGTTGGTTGAAGATCAAGGAATGGGCACCATACCCAAGGCTCACCTACTAGGGCATTAACCTAACTGCCAGAAGTTGCGATGCGTGTCCCTGTTCTCCATTCTATTTATCTCCCAGAAGGTCAGTAGCCCCTTAATATAAAGGTCACTTTGCCTGGTCTTTCATTGCTCCTTCCCGTAATTTATTAGATCAAATTAAGTAGTTTTTTTTCTTTTGGGAGGCTAGATCACGTAGTTGGACTCCTGAATATTTGTCAGCTGTAGGTAAATCCCAATAATTAATCAAAACCAATATCTGTCTCTTCTGATTGCTATTGACTCTCTGATGGACAATATCCATAGCCAGAACCTTCAGGTTCCTAGTGTACAGACACCAATAAAGATCCATGAAAAATAAAAACTATCCATTTCTCTGCCTCTAATCAGCTGCTTTCACCAGGCCCATTGAAGGGAGGCATCCACCCTCAAGCTTAAAGTTGGCTCCATCTTGTCCTTTCATCATCCAATGAGACCTTTCCATCTCATCTCCCCCTTTATAGGATTAATGCTTCAAGCCCTCCCCCTGCTAAAAACATTTAACCATTTAACCATAACATTAGCTAAAGAATTATTTTGTTGTAAGCTATCTTTTTTAATTATTATTTTTTTGGACTACTACCCCTAACTTAACATAAACAAAAAGTTTATATATATTGAATTTCTTATGGGCTTGCCCAGCCTGTAGGTCTCACTTATTTGTAGTCAAATCCCACAAACTATAGATACAGACCTTAAGAAGTCTATGGTGGCAATATGATCCAAAGTTTTCCAGCCTGTCTAGAAGGGAGGAACAAAAAATAATAAGAGGTCTACTTTCAATGATATCTGTAGTTTTTACAGCAATGCCATTTTCATTTTTGCAGATAAACCTTGAACATCTACCTTTCATAAAGGGGAGAACCTGGGATTCAGTACTGGTTCCAGTTAACTGGTGAGTATAACGGCAGAGACACACATGGAGAGACAAATCGCCTCTTCTTCGGGCAACTAATCTCCCTGAACTAACTTCCCGCCAGCTAGAATCTAAATTTCCGTTGGGATGGCACTTGGAGCGATTCGTTTTCTGAAGTCGCCTGAAGTTGCCTCACAAGGAAACTTCGGGCAACTTCGGAAAATGAAGCACTCCAAGTGCCATCCCAACAGAAATTTAAATTCTAGCTGGTGGGAAGGCATTGCAGGGAAATTAGTCGCCCGAAGAAGAGGCGATTTGTCACTGGATGACTAAATCTCACCAAATCTCCACGTGTATCTCTGCCGTTGTACTCACCAGTTAACTGAAACCAGTACTGACTCCCAGGTTCTCCCAATTTGCGATTTGTCACTGGACGAATAATCTTTCCGAATCTCCACGTGTGTCTCTGCCCTAAAACACAATAGTTTGACAACAGACAGAAGAAGTCAAAGGGGGTAAAATAATAAAAGGTTCAAGTCTACTGACCCATAACAACTAGCAGATAGCATTTACTGGACCAATGACTTGAAAGCTATTATCAGTATAGGGCAGGGGTCTCCAATCTTTTTTACTCATGATCCAAACTCAAATGTAAAAAGAGATGGGGAGTAGGGATGAGCGGAGTTTTTAGCCCTGATTATCGGGTTAAATTTGCCCATCCCTAATGGAGAGCAACACAATCATGAGAAAAAATCCCCAGGGATGCCAAATAAGGGCTGTGATTGGCTATTTGGTAGCTCCTATGTGGAGCTACCAAAGTCAGGAATTCAAAAATGAGAACCTGAGAACCCGTGAGCCACTGGATGTGGATCACTGGTATTGAGAAATAGCAAATACCTCTTCATAGAGAAAGAAGGTTATACTGGTGCCTCAGAACATGAGGACATTTAAAAGAGCCACAACATAGAATGGATATCCTTCAATCTGGGATGTTGGTGAACTGTTGGCCATTGTGTGGACACTATACACTGCCCCACAATTCTCATAGAACATCTGTACTATAAGATCACCTTTTGATCTTCCATTTTCCTTAATCTCAATGCCAGTTGGCTCATTTGTGTGTCATTGTGGTATGTTTTGTGTTTACGCCCTTCTGTTTTACATGTTTTAATGTTTTTTATAAATACACATTAATCACAGGAAACTGTAACATAAGAAAACGTTATTGAAACTCCTGTCTGATACTGACAAAACAGAAGAGAAGTGATAATATAAGAGTTACTTACTCATTACCAATTGGCCCTCAAAAATGAGCTCAAAGGAAGAAAGAAGAGGTTGGTAAAAAAAAAAAAAATCAAGGTCAGGGAGTGACGAGTGGGTAAAAAAGGAAGATGAGAAGAAAGAGGTTTAGTGTTCGAGGTCAGAGATAAATGCTAGTGGGAAAATAAGCACTTACATTCGCACTTCTACTTTCAAATCCATTATATCATATAAAAGTTACTTTAAAGTAGCAAAATAGATAAAATATGGTCATTTGTTGTTTTCCTCTGATATCTGTATTCTCCATTAAAGGATAAGTAAACCTTTAAAATAAGTGAATGTAAAATTGATGAGAGTGCTACTCTAAAAATTTTTGCAGGCTGCTCTGATGTTCTTCTGGTAAAGAAAAAAAAATAGAAACCTTTCTTAAAACTGTCCTTAGCAGAAGAACATCAGAGCAGCCTCTTTCTTTCTCCTGACAACTTCCTTGACTACTTGCTGGTCAGACTGGTGGGAAACTGACCAGCAGGTGGCACTGTTGGAACAAAATTCATTCCTATTAACAGTATATGTATCCCTTAATATCTTGGAATTAAAAATTAATAAATAATGAATGTACATTGCAAAAGATCTTAGAATAGCCCCCTTATCAGTTTTACATGAATTTAAAGGTTTGCTTATCCTTTAATTTAAAAAATAACACATTTTCCAATGTATTAAATCTTTTTTATGAAGACTTTGCATTTCTTTGACCAAAACCAATTAATATCAGCGTCCAGATCAGGCTTTATGGGGCAATTCTTCATCCATTTAGTGTCAATAGTTTATTTGCTTATAGATTTTTTAATCCTGTGAGCAAGTTCCAAGATAAGGCGTTCTGAGTCAATAGTGTGTAATTGTATTATATCCTCCCCCAAGGAGTCAGACCAATGAGTTGACCTATTCTACACCCTCGTGTTTTTTAAGTTCAATTTAATATTTGAATATAAATGCTTCATCTTACAAATCTGGACATTTTGCCAAATGTTTCAAGAATTGTTTGTAAAATATTTGATTTGTTGCGCACGGTGTAAATACAACACCTACAGCCAGGGGCACCATAAGGGGGGACAATTGGCCCGGGTATAAAGGGGGCCCGGCAGTGCTGCACTTTTGAAAGAGCCGGGGGCCCCCTTGTGAGAGCCGAAGCTTTGCAGACATTTTTGAAGTCCCGAACAACCGAAATGCGGAAGTGCCGAAAAGCCGATCAGCCGAACTTTCTAAACGGCAATAAGACCCAAAGTCACGAAAATAGCCGAAGTCCCGAAGCGCCGAAAAGACCCGAAGTCACGAAAGGAGGGCGAAGTTGAGGTTCTGAAGCCACAAGTTCAATTCTACTGAACACCAATTTGTGTTTTTTTTTAATCTCCTGGCCACCAATGTATTATTTTAATATTCTATAGGCCCCTGCCACCAATGTTTTTTAAAAAAATATTTTTGTGGGGCCCCAGTTTTTTTTAACTTGTAAGGGGGGCCCAAGCACTAATGTTTTTTTTAAAAATATTCTTTTGGGCCCCAATTTTTTTTAACTTGTAAGCAGGCCCTGGCACCAATGTTTTTTTTAAAAAATATTCTTTGGGGCAGCATTTTTTTTTATTTGTAAGGGGGGCCCTGGCACCAATGTTTTTTTTTTAACTTGTAAGGGGGCCCTGGCCATCAATAGCTTTTTATAACTTGTGTTTGGGTTACTTTTTTAGCGCTGATGTCTGTGTGGTCTTTTAACTGTGATGTGGAGTGGGCGAGATCTGGGGTGGGGCTTGGGTGCCAGGGTGGGCAGGACCCAGGAGGCCCCAAAAATTTTGTTGTATGGGTCCCCGTGATTTCTAATGGTGGCCCTGCCTACAGCTAAATTCCATGCCTCCGTTTTCTAGACATAAAAAGCAGAAATGAACAGAGAAGAATAATGTATTTATTATAAAAATGACCTTTGTACAATTATAATTTTCCAAAAAAAATAGCAAAAAATATATTTATGTAATTTACTTTTTCTGTTCAAATCTGTAACTGTAATTGCAAGAACTTTTTGTGAAATATTTAATTGATTTGCCCATTGAAAATAGAGGCATTGCATCCTTTATCCAGTGACCTGATATCCAGAAAGCGCATAAAAATTGTCGCAGTCAAAATTATTCGAATGCCCATTGACTTTAATGCAATTGGACAAAATAGGCACGCGTATAAAAATTTGCACGGGCGTCGAAAATAAGGCACGTCAAAATAATTTTGACACCCAATCCTTACACTTATCAGCTCACAACCAATCTCTGATCAGTAGGCAACCAAACTTCAGCCAAGCTTTAACCAATTTATAGATTATAGGGGCTTTATACACCGATTCTCTGTTTGATCTGAAAATGTTCTTACTTTTAAATAATTATTAAAATTTTCAATGATAAATTACAAGTGGATTATTATTATGTTTACCTGTGGTTCCTCTCGCATCTTTGAATGAGGAGTATTAAGCTGACCATGCATAAAAAATTTTGGCATTTTGCGAATTTCTCTGGAAATTCACAGATTTTTCGGCGAAGTAAAACGGGACAAATTTGCACTACTTGAATGGTTTCTTTAAGAAAAAACTCTAATGGGAAAAACTTGATTCTGCGATTTCGAGTTGCAAAATTGATTGAGTTTCAGGCAAAACCCTCTGAAAAAAACTTGAACATCATGAAGGCTATTACCGTATATACTCGAGTATAAGCCGACTTTTTCAGCCCCCAAAATATGCTGAAAAACTCTACCTCGGCTTATACTCGGGTCAAGCGCAAAAACGGTTGCTGGCGTCTAAGAATAGTCGCCAGCGTCTAAGAATAGTTGACGGCGTCCAAGTATAGTCGGCGGCGTCCAAGAATAGTCTCCAAGAATAGTCGCCGGCATCCAAGAATGGTCATCGCCGTCCAAAAACGAGACTCCGGCACCTCCAATGGGAGCAGAAACCCTAAATTTTTTGCTTGAAACTTACCAGAAGCTGCTGCATTTCTCACCCTAGGCTTATACTCGGCTTATACTCGAGTCCATAAGCTTTCCCAGTTTTTGGAGGTAAAATTAGGTACCTCGGCTTATACTCGGGACGGCTTATACTCGAGTACATATGGTAACATCTTCAAATGGATCAAGGGACCTCTGCCTTCAACTTCTACATGACTTTGACAGATTTTAGATGGTGTATTTTCGATTTCTAGCTATTTCCAGGGTTGGGGTATAATCAGGGCCAGATTTCCCTGCTCGACACTCCAAGGCCTCCAGGTTCTAGCACCTGTCTGATGTGTGCACATCCGCCCCTCTCGCATGTGCGCACATGCCGCTCCTAAAATTTCGCTACCCTAGGCCCAGCCCTTTGTGGCCTCACAAATCCAGGCCTGGGTATAAGAAATTTGAAAAATTTTTGAGCTTGAGTTTGACCCAAGAAAAATCAACTCGAATACTCAGATATATGTGGAAAACACAACTCAAACCTTAATAAATAACCCCATAAATAAACCCAATAGGATTGCAAGGTATTTTTTTTTATTACAGAGAAAAAGGAAATCATTTTTAAAAATGTTAATTACTTGATTATAATACACAAAAGCCATGAATATCTTGTAAATTATATCCCGATGTCATCAGTTATAAACGTTGAGTTCTGATGTCATTCCTGTCACATGACTCACTGAAACTTGTGTATTATAATAAATAAAGAAACCCCAGTTGCAAATGATGAGGATATTATAAGTCACCTCGGTTCCTTGACTTGTATAAAAACACTTGACCTACGGCCTCATGCTTTTATATGGTCATGGTCCTCGGTAACTAATATCAATATATGTTACAATAGGGGGTTCTTTAATCACTATATAATGAAGTTCATGGGAGAGGACCTTCCCCTAATTTAGAGCTCTCTGGATAATGGATATAATGGATTCCATATCTGTACTTTGTACTTGATGGTAACTAAGCTGCATGAATCCGTGCAAAATGCTCCTATTGCGTTTATTTCATCTTGAAATGATTTTTATCAGCATCAGTTTTTTTAAAAATGTAAAAAAATTGATTTATATAGATTGATGCCATGTAAATCTTTATTTATTTTTTTCAAATCTGTAAATTTAATCACATAAATTTGTGGAGTATTCAAATTATCCTACAAAATCATTGTCTACAATGAAAATCCATACATAATTTTTTAGTCTTAAAAACGGATGAGAGGGGAATAATATGGGGGTTATTTACTAAACTCCGAATGCAAAAATCATGAAAAAATATGACTTTTAAAAAAATCGTGAATTTTTCTGAATTTATTAAACCCCGAGGATGGAAAAGTCCAAATCAGAAAATCCGGCATCTCAGACCTGTCGAGGTTGCATATAAGTCAATGGGAGAAGTCCCAATGATTTTTTGATGTGCGCTGGGTTTCGTGCAATACCCCGAAGTTTTCGGGCAAAAATCGAGTGGAAAATATGAAAAAATCTTGAAAATTCTATTTTTTTCCCGCAAAGCAAATTTTCAGGAAAATGTAATAATAAATAAGCGCAAAAACTCCAACCGGATTTGATCAATGTTTGTAGTAGAAAATATTGAGATAAATTCGGACTTTGATAAATAACCCCCTAAGTGTATTCAAAATACATTTTTAAATAATGTATTAAAAATAATGAAATAATTATATTTACATAATTTACATTTCAATAACATTTAAATGACATAATTATTAAAACTGAGGCTTTTCGAATGGGCATGCCAATTCTCCGCTACTACTATTTACTACTATTTGCATTTCTGTTGAATCTATCAGCCATGTTGGAAATTAATTCTAAAACACAACTTCTTATTTATAGTGTCAAGTGATGCCTTTATGTTTCCATGGAAATGACATGTTTCGCAGATGTTTTTCCTCTCTTTGTGAATGAGACTATTTACCCAGAGCTGAGTAACGTGAGCCCGGTATGCCTCTAATATGCCTTCAGATCTAAATTGCACCGACGGGACTTGGAAATTGATTAACAAGTGTTTACGGAGATAAATAAACTGATTACGGACTCAAAACAAAAGGTTATTTATCTATGTAAACAACACGCTGTCAATTATTTCAGGGGAAAATAATTGTCAATGAACTACGAAGGCTGTAAAATTTTTTATATATAATACATTATCCTTTGGTTGACTGATATTGAACACAATTAGCACATTCCCTGTAGATGAGAGGACCTTTCTGCTAAAATGCCATCCTTTATATAAGCTGGCTTCAAATTTGTATCTTTAATTAAGGGAGAACTATCATAAAAGCCAGATTTTAAAATTAGAACGAACTTTTTCTAATCTGCATTAAGTAAGAATTCCAAACCAATAAACATGTAAATGTTTGCAATCAACGAATTGAGGAGCCTATGAGTAGGCACCAAATGCGTTAGGCTGTTTTTTCTTTTTTCCTAATAAATTACTTTTTAACTTTGGAATCATTTTTACAACGCTGCACGTTTTGACGCTGGCATCATGACGCTGCGTCCAATGGTTCCCACTGGGCGCCGCCATCTTGGATGGAACACTGCCGTGGAAGGACGCGCCGGGCAGCACTCCTTACACTTATCAGCTCACAACCAATCTCTGATCAGTAGGCAACCAAACTTCAGCCAAGTGTTAACCAATTTATAGATTATAGGGGCTTTATACACCTATTCTCTGTTTGATCTGAAAATGTTCTTTTTAAACTTTTAAAAAGTTATTAAAATTTTCAATGATAAATTACAAGTGGATTATTATTATGTTTACCTGTGCTTCCTCTCGCATCTTTGAATGAGGAGTATTAAGCTGACCATGCATAAAATTAGCTGCTGAATCAGTTTAGGTGACCATACACTGGTCAGTCCTGAATGGCATCCAACTGAACTGAACTTGGAACTGGTTCCAAGACAGTGAATCTTCAGGAGAAGTAGAGGAGTGCTCTTCCCCAGTATGATCTGTGCCCAACCGTAATCCACAATGATTGGCCAAATTTCAACTCGGACCTGCCCAACCAATGGTTTTCGGGTGAACCTGCACATTGCTAATTGGCAATTTAAATTTTCATGGAACACCAGTCAATATCCAGGGGACATATATATAAGTTGGGACATTTACAATGTTATTAACATGTTAATGGTCAACTTTACTTACCAGTTTATTAGTGAATTTATGGGACAAAAAGAATTGATGCTATTGAGAGAAGCACACAATTGGCCCAGGATGTGGTCCTCTCCTGAAGGATCTATTTAGGTCCTCAGTGACATAACTCAATGGCCTGGGGCTGATCAATCGTATACGCATAATTCACATTATTGTTTGTGACCAAAGTGGGCAAAAATCTGCTCTTTTTGTCTGTGGTCTTAGAGTAGGGTTTGCCACCTTTTAGCCTAGTGGAGACCAGGCAGGGGACAGGGCTGAGACATGGAGGGGGCAGGCTGTGATGTATAGGGGGCGTTACCAGGATGTGGAGCTGGCGGACAGTGACGTCGGGGCTATGACGTGGCAAATCGGTGATTGGCCGATCGCGGTGTCTATCTTAGAGAATCCTGCCCGGTTTTCCTAATTTGTTAAACTGGGCAGTAAGTTTTGACCCAGGAAGCCCTTCAAATTACCGGGCTGTCCAGGATAGGTGGCAACCCTATTTTAGAGACTCATTTTTAGGCTCATTTTTTTTATCCAGATTGAAAACCATCAAAGGCTAATGCCACACTGAAGGGTTACAATGCAAATTAGGATAGTCACTTTATTGTGGTGGTTTACCATGGTCAGCCATAAGTATTTATAAAGCTTAGTGATCACGTTATGCAAAAGTTTAGCAAAGTGTAAAATTCTATCGTAACAAAAGAGGTGTTAGCTCGAAAAAGGGGTGTATTTTGATGGCATTTAATGACATATACCTAAAACACATCTGTAGGTAAGTGGCCTATAAGCACAATCTGCCCATGTGTCACTAGGGTAGTGCTGGATCTAAATCCAGGGATGGCTTGAAAAAGAGAAAAGCCAATGAGGTAGATGGACTTATTTTCAGGATTCACTTGTGACCCTAATTGTCATGAATGTGACTGAAGACAATTCCTAGTCTCCTGGCCCAATTTTTATGGTCTTCTGTATCCATAACCCCCCAACATATACAGGGGATTATTTAAAATGAATTTATCTCATTATTTAAATAACAAAACCACAATCAAACTCCCCTACCTGATTTTACCTTATTTATTATTAAAAAAAACGTGATTTTATCGGTTTGGGTAAAAACTCAATAAAATCTAGCCAAAACCCACATCGTACAATTTTTTTGGGGGGGGGGGGGTTTCCTGAATCGTTCGTTTTTTTCTGGCTTCTTCCCAAAAAGCCCAGATTTTTGCCCGGAATGGTTGGATTTTTGGGCTAACAGAAACGTACAAATAGATTACCTTTGCCATTGACTTATACACAACCTTGTCAGGTCTGAGATGGCGGATTTTCAGATTCTGGGTTTTTGCAGCATTGGGCTTTAATAAATCTTGAAAAATTCGAGTATTTAAAAAAAATTGAGTTTGGCCCCAAATAGCTCGACCAGATAGAGTTTAGCAAATAACCCCCTTAATTTTTCAGAATAGTCTGTTCATTCCAAGGCTTTACTCTACTAATTGAGGTAAATGTGCTCAAAATGTCATCAGATTTACTACTTAAAGGCTCTTACACACTGGTGGTTTTTCCAGCGTTCCCGTTTATTGCGCTTTCTTCAGTTTAGCCGCAGGGGAGCGCAGGAGTAGACGCACTCAATTATTGTGAAGGGGGCTGTACTCACTAGGGATGCACCGAATCCAGGATTCGGTTCGGGATTCGGCCAAGATTCGGCCTTTTTCAGCAGGATTCAGATTCGGCCGAATCCTTCTGCCCGGCCGAACCGAATCCGAATCCTAATTTGCATATGCAAATTAGGGATGGGGAGGGAAATCACGTGACTTTTCGTCACAAAACAAGGAAGTACATTTTTTCCCCCTTCCCACCCCTAATTTGCATATGCAAATTAGGGTTCGGATTCGGTTCGGTATTCGGCCGAATCTTTCACAAAGGATTCGGGGGTTCGGCCGAATCCAAAATAGTGGATTTGGTGCATCCCTAGTACTCACACAGACGAATGTAAACTCCAAACGCAGGTGGGACGCAGCTTGTTGCATTTCACCTGCATTCAACACTTACATGCGTCTGTGTGAGTACAGCCCCCTTCACAATAATTGAGTGTGTCTACTCCTGCGCTCCCCTGCGGCTGAACGGAAGAAATCGCAACGAAGGGGAGCGCAGGAAAAACCACCAGTGTGTTACAGCTTTTATAGAAATCTATAAGGCAAATTAGTTAATGAACAAATATCCGATGAAGAAAAAGAAGAGAAGTTTATCGTGTAAAAGCTGAAAAGCATTTAACATGGTAGAAAAATTAAGGAGATACGACCATGAAGAACATATTGCTTCTCTGGCAATGGCAAAAGGCTAATTAAGTAACATTGATTAAACGGGAAACAGATGATAGTTTTCTTGTCAGGCAACAAAAATAGTTATTTAACAAGTCACAGCAAGTGAACGGGCAGTTTTATTGCATTATTCCAGAGTGACAGTAAGAAGGATTGGATTGCTGGGCTGTCACCTGCTCTGACCTTTGCTGGGCCATCACTTCTACGCAACGATTGAATAAATAAGAATTTTCCAGAACGTGAGCAAAATAATACGATAAAAAAATAAAAGATTCTGCTGAGGAGGTTTCCTGGGGAAAAGGGTGGATTGTCACAGGGAGACCTTACATTGTTGACCTCTACTAGAATGTTCATGTATAATGTATGGAATAGAGGAAACTATCTTTTTCTAGGAGAAAAGTTTTAAGAGCATTTAAATAGGGCAGATATAACAGAAAAGTTTTTTTTAAAAAAATATATAGTAACTAGTTGAAAGCAAATATCTAGTTATTATGAGTTACGAGGCCCGGAGCAAAGTTTACGGCAACAGGTCATGAACCACCTTGAAGCAATTTTATTGAAGCAATATAAAGTGACGCAACCTGTTTTTATACATTAAGCATGAACCCAATACAGGAGGGATAGTAATGGAAAGGCAGGTAGTAAATAGCAGGGATGCTCTGAATCCACTAGATGGGATTCGGACAAATCCTCGAATCCTCCACGAAAGATTTGGCTAAATACCAAACTGGATCCAAATCCTAATATGCAAATTAGGAATGGGAAAAAGTGGAAAAATGTTTTTTACTTCCTTGTTTTGTGACAAAAAGTTACGTGTTTCCCTTCCTGTCCCTAATTTGCAAATTAGGCTTTGGATTCGGTTCAGCCAGGCACGAGGATTTGCAAAATCTGAATCTTGCTGATAAAGGCCGGATTCTGACCGAATCCCGAACCGAATCCTGGATTTGGTGCATCCCTAATAAATAGATACCTAGATCACTTATATGGTTGCTGACTTTGGGTTCCAAACCCTTCCACTGACCTTCATGAGTATAGACCTTTCTTCAACTGGAGTTTCATAATACAGTGATCCCCAACCAGTGGCTCCTGAACAACATGTCCTTCTCCAACCCCTTGGATGTTGCTCCCAGTTGCCTCGAAGCAGGTGATTCTTTTTTAATTCTTGGAGACAAGTTTAAGTTGCCAAATAGAACCTTCTGTGGCCTGCCAGTCCCCATAGGGGCTACCAAATAGGCAATCACAGCTCATATTTGGCATCCCCATGAGTGTTTTGCTCCCCAACTCTACATTTGAATGTGGCTCACGGGTAAAAAAGGTTTGGGACCCCCTGTTATAACAGGTCCTAAAAATCCATGAGGTGTAGATTAGTGATGGGTGAATGAATTCGGCAGGCACGAATTTGCACAGAATTTCCACATTTCGCCGCCGGCGAATAAATTTGAGAAACTGCAGCGAAAATTCAGCTACTTCAAAAAATTTTGACCGACGCGTGTCAACATTATTCTAATGCCCATCTTTGACGTCGGCCATTTGTGAATGTCAAGCTGATCTTACTTCATAGTGAGCAAGAGTCTTAAATCAGAGAACTAAACAGTCTACAAAAATATTCCAGAACAGTAACGCGCTGGGGGGCTGATCATGACATCAGGGGCCGGGTATGACTTTTTATGAATCGGCCCCAATGAGTTAGGGGCCGATTCATTAACTTCGAGTGAAGGATTCGAAGTAAAAAAACTTTGAATTTCGAAGTGTTTTTTGGGCTACTTCGACCATCGAATGGGCTAGTTCGACCTTCGACTACGACTACGACTTCGAATCGAAGGATTCGAAGTAAAAATCGTTCAACTATTCGACCATTTGATAGTCGAAGTACTGTCTCTTTAAAAAAAACTTCGACCCCCTAGTTCGGCAGATAAAAGCTACCGAAGTCAATGTTAGCCTATGGGGAAGGTCCCCATAGGCTTGCCTAAGTTTTTTTGATCGAAGGATATTCCTTCGATCATTGGATTCAAATCCTTTGAATCGTTCGATTCGAAGGATTTAATCGTTCGATCGAAGGAATAATCCTTCGATCGTACGATCGCAGAATTTGCGCTAAATCCTTCGACTTCGATATTCGAAGTCGAAGGATTTCAATTCCTAGTCGAATATCGAGGGTTAATTAACCCTCGATATTCGACCCTTGATGAATCGGCCCCTTAATGTCTTATGGAAATCAAACTGACAGATGATGGATCCGGGTGTCTGTAGATCAACCAGGGGCTCTAGAACTTCAGAGACTTATTAGAAAACTGGTTAATTTTTTTGTTCATCATAATTCAATCTATTTTCCATTTCAAGTTGATCTGAAATAGGGAGAACATGACATTGTTCACCAGGGTCCAACATCTGGTAATGGTTGGGCAGGTCTACCAAATGTGTCCATTGTGCCCGTCTGTGGACATCCCATAAAACAGTTAGGCTTTACATTTACTACACATTGAGCAATTCTCTGGGGGGTCAAGTACCACATTAACAGAACTTTATAGGAGGCTTCCAGCAATATTGTGTTGATTGAGCTTGTTTTAGTTAGCATCCAGGTCATGGACCAGTCCTCGGGGCCAATGGATTGTCCAAGGTCTATTTCTCAGGCCAAGACATAAGGATGTTCTTGAGAATTTGTTATTTTGCAAAAGGCTCTGTAAAAACAGAGAATCCGGTTGCATTCAACCAGTGAGTTTTGAGAGAAGCTGCGTAATGTAATATTTGAGTTGCCATATAGAGTTCTATTTTTGGGTGTTGTAAATGGACCTGAACATTAGCCGGAGTTTATGGACCTCTCACTGTAAAAAGATGTTGTTTTATCCATTTTATTGTCTCTCTACCACTGGAAAATGTTTAGGTTCTGACCTGGAGGGAATGAAGGATTTTGGAATATTGGAGCTGCTGGAGGTCAGGTGGTGATAAGACCTGAAGAATATTTGACTCTGTCCCAAATCTTAAGGCTGGTATCAAGACACGGACTATCTTTATGGGGTCGGGGTCTACTAAGCGACCATATTATAGATTCTGCAGTATAGGGGATGCAGAAATAATTTTCTATTTCCATTCAGTGGGGATTGTTTGTGCCTAAATGCAATGTGACTATTGTGGTGAACTGAGCAGCAAAACAGTAGTGTACAAAATTGGGGACCCCAAGACTCCCCTGATACCTGGTTGCAAATAATATTCTTTATTTATTGGACCATATACATTTCATAACCTACAGTAACTTTGAAATTGGTTGAGGTCAGATAGTGGGACCACCACGGGAAGGGTACAGAAATAATATAAAAACTCTTTTTATCATCTTAATTGCCTTAATATCCAAGATATTTGATACCTGTTCTATTCTTCCATCAATTTCAGTAGGTATATAGTATAGGATAATTATCCTGATAAATTTGTGTATAATATTAACCCCTAATACTGAACCATAGTTAGTACACCATTTAAATCCAAAGTTAAGTACTTTTACTTATTTTACATTTTTTATGTATTTGTGAGACATTCAAATCGGCATTTGATTTTATTCTGATGTGTATAATATAATGATATATCAGCTACTGTGAACTGACTCTTTTCTGCAAACAAAATGTTTCCTATTGAATTTTCTTGGATAAATGGGCCCCTGTTTGTAGAGTAAAATCGTCATTGGAAAAGGAAATTGAAAACCAGTTCTTTGTTGGAAACAGAAACCAAACATTTGCTATTCAATTGACTGGGGTTTGTGCAGGTGGGTTGGGGCATGACTCTTTTCTTAAATGGCTTGGCTTCATTTAATTTAATTTCAAGGCCAGGTAGGTCTCTTCCTCATGGTAGTTACAAAGTTAGAAACATTTCCCTTAAATAGCTGTAATCAGAAAATGTATTAGAATTACAGTGGTGCTTGAATTTGTGAACCCTTTTCAATTTTCAGTTGAAATTCATAAATCTAGATAATAAGAAGCCCATTAAGCAAATGAGTCAAAAACATAGTACAGGTATGGGATCCATTATATGGAAACACATTATCCAGAGAGTTCTGAATTACGGGAAGGATACAGTATCTCCCATAGACTCCATTTAATACAAATAATCCAAATTTTTAGTTTCCTTTTTCTCTGTAATAATAAAAAAGTAGCTTGTACTTGATCCAAACTAAGATAAAATGAATGCTTATTGAATGCAAACCCAGTCTATTGGGTTTATTAAATGTTTACATGATTTTATAGTAGACTTAAAGGGATACTGTCATGGAAACATGTTTTTTTCATCATGCACCAGTTAATAGTTCTACTCCAGCAGAATTCTACACTGAAATCCATTTTTTTATATTCAATTTTGAAATTTGACATGGGGCTAGATATATTGTCAATTTCACAGCTGCCCCTGATCATGTGACTTGTGCCTGCACTTTAGGAGAGAAATGCTTTCTGGCAGGCTGCTGTTTTTCCTTCGCAATGTAACTGAATGTGTCTCAGTGGGACATGGGTTTTTACTATTGAGTGTTGTTCTTAGATCTACCAGGCAGCTGTTATCTTGTGTTAGGGAGCTGCTATCTGGTTACCTTCCCATTGTTCTTTTGTTTGGCTGCTGGGGGGGAGGGGGTGATATCACTCCAACTTGCAGTACAGCAGTAAAGAGTGATTGAAGTTTATCAGAGCAGAAGTCACATGACTTGGGGCAGCTGGGAAATTGACAATATGTCTAGCCCCATGTCAGATTTCAAAATTGAATATAAAAAAATCTGTTTGCTCTTTTGAGAAATGGATTTCAGTGCAGAATTCTGCTGGAGCAGCACTATTAACTGATTCATTTTGAAAAAATTTTTTTCCCATGGCAGTATCCCTTTAAGGTATAAAGAAAGCTCCGTTATCCAGAAAACCCCATGTCATGAGCATTCCGGAGAATAGGTCCCATACCTGTACTTGGTTATTTATTTAGGAACATTATCCAAAGTGACAAATTTCCAGCTGTTAATCAATCCTGGACACATCTTGGAAGAAGTTTAGCCCATTCCTCCTTATAGAACTTCAACTCAGAGATGTTGGTGGGCTTCATTGCTTGAAGTGTGAGCTTCAGGTTTTCCCCCACTATTTCTATAAGATCAGCATGTGTGTTTAGGGTCTTTGTCTTGCTGCATGACCTACTTTTTCTTGAGCTTCAAATCGAGTAGCTGTCCTAGTCCAGAGACAGAAAGCAGGCAAAAACCATTATACTGTCACCATCCTTTTTCAAAGATGGAAGAAGGTTCTTAGGCCTTTCACCAAACATGATACTTTTAATTCAAGTCAAAGGGTTCTCTTTTGGTCTATCAGTCCACAGAACATTATTTTAATATCCTTCTGATTCCAGCACATGGTCTCTAGAACACTGTATTAGTGTTCTTTTTGGATAGTAGTGACTTTCACCTTCACAATCATGCCATGTATTCCATGTTTGGGGTTCTCCTGAAGGTGGACTCCTTAGACATTAGACTGGGAGAATTTGAGATCTCTTGAAGCATTACATGCCTTGCTCTTGGTGTGATCTTTGTTAGCTGCCCCTCTCCCAGGAAGGGTAACAATGGTGTTGAAGTGCCTCCATTTGTATACAATTTGCCGGACAGTTGTTCTAGTCCAAATTCTTTTCAAATAACCTTTTCCAGCCTGGAGAGCACCAATAACTTTTCTGAGGTCCTCAGAAATCTCCTTTGTTCAAGCCATGATACCCTTCCATACTCCGATTCGAATTGCAGTTTTTTGTTGTGATCTTCTCATATCTTGGGAAACCCACAATTTTAAGATATTTGCCCTGGGGAAATGTAAGAATTTGAGTTTTTACGAAACGCAATTGCAATAAAAACAAAATTACACATAACCCTGATTGGTTTTTTTTTTTTTACAACCCCGCCTTTTATTTCTTGATGTTTCTTGAAAAACTTGAAGATTTCCGTTTACATTTTCACATTTTTATTTTATTGGAAAGATACCGTATATACTCGAGTATAAGCCGAGCTTTTCAGCCCCCAAAATATGCTGAAAAACTCTACCTCGGCTTATACTCGGGTCAAGCGCAAAAACGTTCGCCGGCGTCTAAGAATAGTCGCGTGCGCCTAATAATAGTCACCGGCGTCCAAGAATAGTCCCCGGCATCCAAGAATAGTCTCCAAGAATATTCGCCAGCGTCCAAGAATGGTCGCCGGCATCCAAAAATGACACACCGGCACCTCCAATGGGAGCAGAAACCCTCAATTTTTTGATTGAAACTTACCAGAAGCTGCTGCATTTTTCACCCTAGGCTTATACTCGAGTCAATAAGCTTTCCCATTTTTTGGAGGTAAAATTAGGTACCTCGGCTTATACTCGGGACGGCTTATACTCGAGTATATACGGTAACCCAAAGTGCCAAAAGAAAGTGGCTTGGAAACCAAAATGCATGTGACATCAACAGGAATGTGGTCAATTAATAGGGGCCATCAAGGACACATTCCCTGGCAGAGAAATCTCCCTAAGATTTACCAGTTATGATTGGCATTAAATCTGTGCCCTGCATATACAACATTATTTCCAGAAAAGTAAGCTGAAGTGATAACTAGTCACTGAGCTGATCTCTTCCCCGTTGCTTTTTCATTTTGTGACAAATACAAATTCTGAAAAAAAAAGTCTCTTTGTTCATTTTAATATAGATGAAGTCTCCGAACAAATATTCAGATAATTATATGTTCCATCTCCCGCCATCAAAGATGGACAAAGAAATATTTCAAGGCATGAAATATTCAGCTTGTTAGGAGATGTAATTCAACAGTAAATCTCGGAGCAAGTACGGGGCCATTTGTTTCATTTCAACTGACACCTAAAATAGAAATTCCGTTGTTTGTTACAGCAGAATAAATGTTACATATAGGAGTGGGAAAACAATATTTTGCACGGACTGGTGGCGCATATTGATGAAACCAACAGCAGGAGATTTATATGCAGCGACTTGTTTATTATTCCCAAAGGCTTCAGTTTATCACAGATCTAACAATGAACATTATGGCAACGAGGCTTCGTGAGCGAAGAGTCAAAAATGAATTTTTATGCTCCATAAACAAAACTGTTATTGTGGGTCTACTCGTGTATAATAAAGAAAAGGAACAAAAGAAAGAACCTTGACAAGGTTTATAGGGAATTATATACATTTTTCTAGAGCCTTTTTTCTTTCTATGGTGAAATACAAACATATATAAACTAGTGGTCACGTTTTAATGGAAATGATTTCAGGGATAAGTCAATGGCCAAGAAGTTTCAGTGTTTGACAGAATGGCACTTTGGAGACACAATAATAGCTTGTGATGGTTTTAGTTCTATCTGAAGGAGAGCAGAGGTAAGAAAACCTTTATATCATTTTAATCATAGGCATCTCCAACATATTGGATAAAACAAACATGGTGCCTGTATGTTTAGGCATTCAGGAGACCTTATAGACGAATGTATCATTGTCTGTTATCAGTTCATAGCTGTTAGTTCTTCTGCTTAAACTTGTACCAGGTTTTTAATCTTGACTGAATCTGTTTGGCCTCTCTGCCTGCCTGACCCTCCTACTCTCTTTCTATAGAAGTATTGACACCTTCAGAAACCTCCGCATTGGCCCAAAGACTGAAGAGTAGACTGCTGAAGAGTTTGCTTAGAACATATTCCTAGAATTTAGGATATTATACCCATCATTGTTCCATCTGCCCCCCATATCTCTCCTTTATTCTTGAAATCAAATGCCTATGTCCAAGACATTTTTGTCCACTGCAGACCCAGACAATGTCTTCTGCACCCCTTTCCCTCAATAAGACTACCCCATGATAAGGCAGGTGTTAAAGATCCTAGTTATCTGACTGAAACAAATTTCAGCAGCAGGCACTAGTGATGGGCAAAAAAAAATTGGCAGGCGCGAATTCATGGCGAATTTCAGCATTTGCGAAAATTTGCTGGTGAACAATCCAACGCGTTGGAAAAATTTGGGTGTGCGTCAGAGTAGTTGCATGCATAAATATTGTCATGCGCCCAAATTATTAGGAAGCCCATTGACTTTAATGCATTTGGCCAAAATAGACACATGTATAGCAACTGTTGTGGGCATCGAAATTGACGCGCGTCAAAATTATTTGGACGCCCATTGACTTTTTCACAGGAAATTTGGGAATTTTTTAACGGGATCCCCATTTCTTAAGTAGATTTACTTAATAAATGCCATCATATTATTATTATTATTATTATGATTGTTATTATAGTACTACTACTAATAATAAAAACAACAATTATTATCATTATTATTACTAATAATAATCTTTTACTTTATAAGGCCCCTCTATGGATTTTGGAAGGGGATATTTAATTTAATTGCAACATTTGTGTCCTTTCAAGAGAGTTTTAAAAGTCTAAATTGCTCTTTGCTAATTTCAAAGCCCAAAATATATTTATTACCATTCACAGTCCTTCTCAGAACAGATACGATGCCTTGCTTATCTAATTCGCTGTGAATTCACCTCTCTTTCAAGCATCTCATGAAGCAGATAAAATTAATCTGCTCAATTAGAATTCCAAACATGGATTTGACAATGGGAATTTTTTTTTTTTTTATATATTTTAGTTTTTTTGCTTTCATAGATATTTAATCAATCTCCCCATAAAATTAGTATTTGATTGGGGTTGGTAAAAGCTCTCGAGGTCCTGTATAAGTCAATGGGGAAGGTCTCAGTGTCTGCGCTGATGTCCGTACTGATATGCAATGATTTCAGGGTTTCGGTGCAAAAAAATCCAAAACTACGAAAAAAATCTTAGTTTTTGTGGAAAAATCTGAACAATTCTGAGTTTTCGGGGAAAGCACAGAAGTTTTCAGAGTTTTGTCCGACCCTATTTTTTCTGGATTTTTACTTCATAAATAAAGGTCCATTCTGGAATTCGGAGTTACTCGCAGTTGGATATTAGAAATGCTGAGATAAATTCGGACCTTGATAAATAACCCCCTAAATGTCCAGTTGCCTTTGACTTAATTCTACTAGATACTGGACATGTATGGTAATCTTAAAAGAATGGTGTTCATACATTTTAATTTCAACTCCCTTTGAGATTTAACGTCTTCTCAAGTTCACCATCCCCTTAGCCGACAGCAAGCAAGTTATGGATATATGAAAACATATTAAGAGAAATATATCAATATCAGTGTAGAGTTTATAGATTTCCAGCCCATTTTGAACCAACACCTTGACTTACTAATATCCATGCATTGATAAAAGGCTCCACATACCATTAAATGGCAACTAAAAGTGTTGTAACTTTCTCTAAGTAAAACTACAAGACCCAGCTTGCCAGCATAGACCCCAAAGGTGAGAATCGGACATGTGAGAGTCTATGGCAGAGAAAGGCAGAGAACCTCAAGGTGGTCATACACAGGCCAGAAACATTGTTGCGCGGCAAAATTATTCGGACGGCCATTGACTTTAATGCATTTGGCCAAACTAGGCCGCGTATAACAATTGTCACGGGCGTTGATGTAATTTTGACGTCCATTGACTTCAATGCGTTTTACGGGTTTTTTTTGCCATTTCGCTGGAAATTCGCAAGTTATTCGAGATTGAATAATCGAAAATCGAAACGGGACTAATTGGCCCATTACTAGAGAAGATTAAAAACAAAAAGGCAGATACTTTATTTGCTCAAGTCCTTATAAAGTTAAGAGATCCCTTATCCCGAAACTCGATATCCAGAAAGCTTTGAATCACAAGCAGGTCATCTCCCATATGGTCCATTTTAAGTAAATAATTCGAATTTTTAAAAATAATTTTTCCCTTTTGCTCTGTCATAATAAAACATAACCTTGTACTTGCCCCTAAACTGCATAAATCCATACTAGTGGGGAAAAAAATCCTGTTGGGGTTATTTAATGCGTTTAAAAAAAAGGATTTTTGGAAGATTTAGGTTACGGAGATCCAGTAGATAATCCAATGCATCTCATATCCATAACTTTAATAACCTTTTTCTTTTGACATTGTATAAGATCTCTTTGTTTAACTCCTGCTGCTCATACATCGTACAGACACATGAAAACACAATTCAGGCAAATGTCACTTTACCTACAATTACAATCACTTTAAAAAAAGTATTTCTGAGAAAATTCATAATCCCTTGACCTGAAGTTTCTTTTGCTTATGTTTTTATACAAATAAAGGAACATGGTCAGGGTTATTTTTATTTATCTCATTCGCATTCGGAATGCTATTATACTGGATGTACTGTATATCTGTAACCTTGTTATGAGCTAAGGGGGCCCAGTCTGAAGGTCAGTTAGGGGGAGATTTGGGGTGAGTGCTTATTTGTGCCCTGGGTACCCCTGGAACTATAGCAGGGTGACACCCCAATGTTTCTATATATCTGTAACCTTGTTATGAGCTAAGGGGGCCCAGTCTGAAGGTCAGTTAGGGGGAGATTTGGGGTGGGTGTTTATTTGTACCCTGGGTACCCCTGGAACTATAGCAGGGTGACACCCCAATGTTTCTATATATCTGTAACCTTGTTATGAGCTAAGGGGGCCCAGTCTGAAGGCCAGTTAGGGGGAGATTTGGGGTGAGTGTTTATTTGTGCCCTGGGTACCCCTGGAACTATAACAGGGTGACACCCCAATGTTTCTATATATCTGTAACCTTGTTATGAGCTAAGGGGGCCCAGTCTGAAGGTCAGTTAGGGGGAGATTTGGGGTGAGAGTTTATTTGTACCCTGGGTACCCCTGGAACTATAGCAGGGTGACTGTTACCCCAATGTTTCTATATATCTGTAACCTTGTTATGAGCTAAGGGGGCCCAGCCTGAAGGCCAGTTAGGGGGAGATTTGGGGTGAGAGTTTATTTGTACCCTGGGTACCCCTGGAGCTATAGCAGGGTGACTGTTACCCCAATGTTTCTATATATCTGTAACCTTGTTATGAGCTAAGGGGGCCCAGTCTGAAGGTCAGTTAGGGGGATATTTGGGGTGAGTGTTTATTTGTACCCTGTGTACCCCTGGAACTATAGCAGGGTGACTGTTACCCCAATGTTTCTATATAACTGTAACCTTGTTATGAGCTAAGGGGGCCCAGTCTGAAGGTCAGTTAGGGAGAGATTTGGGGTGAGTGATTATTTGTGCCCTGGGTACCCCTGGAACTATAGCAGGGTGACACCCCGATGTTTCTATATATCTGTAACCTTGTTATGAGCTAAGGGGGCCCAGTCTGAAGGTCAGTTAGGGGGAGATTTGGGGTGAGTGTTTATTTGTACCCTGGGTACCCCTGGAACTATAGCAGGGTGACTGTTACCCCAATGTTTCTATATATCTGTAACCTTGTTATGAGCTAAGGGGGCCCAGTCTGAAGGCCAGTTAGGGGGAGATTTGGGGTGAGAGTTTATTTGTACCCTGGGTACCCCTGGAGCTATAGCAGGGTGACTGTTACCCCAATGTTTCTATATATCTGTAACCTTGTTATGAGCTAAGGGGGCCCAGTCTGAAGGCCAGTTAGGGGGAGATTTAATTTTAGTTAATTTTCAAGACCATCTTCATCATTCTTTAAGATCCCTATTACTACTATTCCTACTATTGAGGAACCTACATTACTAATTATTTTTTCATAATATGAGAATATAAGAAACCGCTCAATGCACTGAATGGATGCCTGATTGTGTGTGGATTGTTCTTTCCTTTGGCTTCTTCTCTAAGTGATTCAAGAGCATTGTGTCTCTTATGAAGTTTGAAGTCTGGACCAAGGAGGAAGCAGTAGTAGAGACGAGCTGGGATTGTCCAGTACGTGATTCTCAAAGAGTTAAGAAGTTCACAGTTGAAATCCAGGCAAAAAGTTCAGGGCAGGCAGCAATTTGTTAGTTGTTAGAATCAAGCCAGGAACCAGGAATCAGAAAAATGATTAAAAAAATAATTTAACCACGACGTGATCTTGGACAGTTGGATATGACGAGGAACGGACTGGATCACTCATGAAACACTGAATCCATAGTGATTGGGTTTCTACCGTTACGTGTCTAACTGTTAACTGTTGCTGGGGTCAGTGACCCTCCAACATCTGTAGCATGATTAGTTCACAGCAGGGAACAGGCAACAAAGGAATAATAAATAATGGCATATATGGCAAGATATGCTCATTTGGCCACCTTCGTGTTGGCCAAACAAGGATGATGTAATCTTGTGCCCAAACTGGTTTAGGGGACATTAGAGGACATTATAGACAAATAGCAGGGGACCTTTTTACCCATAAAGAGAATCACGTACCAGAGGCCTCCCCTTCAGACTAGAGGAAAAGAAGTTTCATTTAAAGGAACAGAGTAGGGGGTTCTTCACAGTGAGGACAGTGAGGTTGGGGAATACACTGCCGGGTGATGTTGTGATGCTGATTCAGTTAATGACTATAAGAGGGACTTGGATGATTTCTTGGACAAGCAGAATATCCAAGGCTATTATGATACTAAAATCTACAATTAGTATAGATATTGGTATATATAGTTTATGTGAGTGTATGGAGGAGTTGTGAGAGCGTGTGTAGGGGTTGGTGTCAGTGTGTGTATGGGGCTGGGTTTCATTTGGAGGAGTTGAACTTGATGGACTTTTGTCTTTTTTCAACCACTACATAACTATCTGGTCAATGAATGAATGGAGCCCTCTCTGAACAGGACCATAACAACATGCAGATGTAGTCCATGTCCAATGGGATCTTCTAAACTGTCCAAGAGATATCTTGTAAAAAATTATGGCTGGCCAAACTACTTTTTCCTTTTATTGACCCATGTATGGCCATACAAAATGGCAAATTTATGGAAGCAGTTGTTTATGTGAATGGATGCAATTTATTAAAGGAATTTGTGTCTGAAGCCGTTCCTTGCACTTCCCTATAATTGCTCTGACTTTGCCGCCTGTTCCATATTGTGTGCAATTGTCCTTTTAGATAAAGAGAAACCCTTATAGCTTCCATCTTCAAGGTGGCGGTAGTTCCAGTGTTATCACTGTGGGCTCTATTAATAGACACAACAGAATTAGGTGCAGATGCCCAGCACTGAAAATTTCAAGAACAACGTCATCTAATTTGATTCAAAAAGTGCCATTGTAAACCAGTTGCAAAATGCAGAAGAATACCATAGTCTACAGCCTACTAAGAGCTAATTCTAAGATAAACTTCCCCTTTAAACTTTAGTTGGGGCAGAAATATAAAAAACACTGAATGGATTTGTGGCACCATTATTTGTTTAATTAAAACTTCAGCGCACATTGATGTTTTTGATGTTTCGAGTTTGAAGGAAAGAACTGATCAGAAGGAGAACTTCTAATGTGTCGGTGTCGATCAATCAGACAGAAGAGCGGGTTGCGCTTTCCCTTTCTGGAGCAGAGTAGGAAACAATTACTGTAACACCTTTGGAGACGAAGAGATGAAAGGCTTCGCATTTGTACAAATTGGATGAGATGAAGGCCAATCGAATGGAAAGCTCTGTTTATCAGGAAGGAAGGAAGTCTCTCGTCCTATCAAACAGAAAGAAAATAATCTTTGGGAACTTTCTGATGGAAGGAGACAATCTGCGGAAACCAGACTTTATCTCTACTGTCTGGGGGAGATGATGGTGAGAAGTAGCAGACTGTTATTTTGGCCAAAGTGGAAAATCTCATCAGGGGTCAATGAAAACATTGAATGTCAGTTACATCATATTGAGAAGGGGAATGTCTCACGTTAAAGTTGACTGCTCTTGTTTTTTAATCCGCCGAGGGTAAAAGGGAATGTTTGCCCCGAAACTGTTTTCAACAATTTAAAAAAATATATAATTCTAAATCACTTTGAAATGTACATTATGGGGCAGATTTACTAAGGGTCGAATTTCGAAGTACAAAAAACGTAGAAATTCGACCATGGAATTAAAAAACTTCGAATTCGAATATCGAATTCAAAGTTTTTTCAACAAAATTGGCAATCCTGCGGTCGAATAAAAATCGTTCGATCGAAGGATTTCTATTCGACCAAAAAAAAACGTAGAAAAGTGCTGTGGAAGGTCCCCATAGGCTAACGTTGCACTTCCGTCGATTTAATTTGGCGATGGATGAAGTCAAAATTTTTTTTTAAGAGACAGGACTTCGATTATCTCATGGTCGAATAGTCGAACAATTCTTACTTTGAATCGTTCGAATCGAAGTCGAATGGTCGAATATAGCTTATTCGATGGTCGAAGTACCCAGAAATTTACTTCGAAATTAGAACTTTTTGACATTCGAACCGTTCACTCGAGCTTAGTAAATCTGCCCCTATATGTAAAGTATGGTGCAAACAGATTAAACACAATGGCAACAACTTTCTTTGTATGAACATTGTATAAGTAGTCTGCTCTCCGCCAGCCAGGACTCTGGTCCCTTTTAATTTTGGGAGAAAAAAACGTGCAAAATGTAATTGTGACTTATTCCACAATTGCATTGTCTGTGTCTATTAAAATTCTTGTATCAAGTGACTTTACCTTTTACAAGTAAAGAATGTCAGACTAAAAGAATTTTTTGAATTCTGGAAAAAAAAAACACTTTCCATTGACTTTTACAGCCATTTGCCAGGTTTTGGGTGGCAAAATGCCATTTTAAATTTCTCTCAATTGCAATTTAATAAGGAAAAAAATGAGATAAAATTGCAGCAAAATAAAATCTATCGAACCCCAGGGGTTTGGATTTGGTTCGGCCAAGTCTGGTCCTGCAAAAAGTCATGAGATTTGTCTGAATCCAAAACTCAATCCTGTATCTAGAAATCTTTGCTCTAGTAATTTCTCATTCATGAACACCAAATCAGAGCTCCACCCTGGGCTAGACCAGTATGGCTGGGTGCTCTGGGTTGGCCGGCAACCTCACTCCACACACCCCTAGGCGTGAACACATACACACAATGGGGTGAGGGTGAAGAGATGAGGGAGCGAGATAACCAGGGAGCAGTATGGAGCAGACAGTACTGGAAGGACTCAATGGCCTGGACTAGGGTTATCTAGGCAAAAGGTAAGTGCCTACTGCCACCCAGCATTGAGCCCAAGGCACATACCTCTTCTGCCAACCCCTAGTACCAGCCCTCCACCTCTCACTCTCCCAGTAGATCTCGGAGACTCCCAGCAATCCTTAGCCAACTTACTAGTTACCTGCCCAATCAGATGGCTCCTTATTTATTGATGCTTTCTGATGATGTTCCCACAAGTTGAGGAACCAGGGAGCAAGCTAGAGAATTATACATCAATAATTTATATAATTCTTTATTACTATTAAATAGGTCCAGTGGCCAATTGTGAGTTTGCTTCAAGTTTGCCTTTATAAATATGGTCTTAATATTTCTGGTTTGTAAATTCCATCTAGACATGCACCGAATACATGAATTATATTATAATCAAGGAATGTGTTTGTTCAGACAGGAGCAATTAAGGTTGATCAGCTTGAGATAAAAATGCATGACTGGCTCCAGATTGGTTCTCCCCTTGATCACTCGTGGATTGAGAAACCTTCTCTTGTGAGCGCATTGTAGGTCCCAGGTAAGTGACACGGCTGACATTTTAATTTGCACATTTCCATATGGCTGCTGTACAGAGTGTGAAGATTCTATCTTTGAATAGATTATTATAGACTTTCCTTCCACGAGGAATCACACCATAGTTTGTACACTGAATTAAGGGGCAATGAGGAAGAGACAGGAGGACAGATGTACCAAAGCCTGGTGAGATGCCTACAGGGGAAATATTCCTGAACCAAGCGGGCAGAGCGTTTTTGGATAATATATTTCCTAGATACAGGGGAAATATATTTGAATTCAACATCATATCCCTTGTCAAACAGAAGAAGGGGGTCAAGAAATAAGAATTCACATAGCTGCACATTTGGTTAGAAGATGGATGTTGATGTTGAAGTAAGATATGTCCATTAGGGCAGTTCCTTGTTGATCTTGGGAAGATGGTACAAATGTTGTCTGTAAAGTACAATTATGGATGCGTCTTTACCCCACAGTTCCAGAGTAAATGAGTGCAGAACAGTGTGTTTGCCGAAAGGTGCCAAAATGAACACAATTGAAGGTGGACTCTTTGATGATCCAGATGTGATTGATTCCAGAGTTTGTGAGAGAGGCAATTGTGTTGTTTCCTGGTTCAGCAGAATGTTTGTCTGTTATTTACTGGGCCCACATCTGCCTATTGACCCAGCCCAGGGAGGGAACCCTGGTGGTGCTGTTCGTTTTGATGATCCATTCAGATAATTAAAGGAGAACTAAACCCTCATTTATAATCAAAAAAACCCATCCCCTTCCCTTCATTGGCCCCTTCCCTGCTTTCTCCCTCCATAGTACCTTACTTGAAAAGGTGTCCCTGGCATTAATGTTGGCATATTCATGCAGAGTAGTGCAGCGGAGCTCTTGGACGCCATCTTCACTATCTTCGGATCCTCTTCTTTTCCTTCGGCAATCTTCGGAGCTTCGGAGTGAGTTTTTTTCACACATGCGCAGTTGGGGCCAGTCTGGTATTTGTGCCTACTGCACAATCCGAAGATATTGAAGATGGCGGCCAAACTCTGCATGAATATGCCAACGTATGTCTGAAGAAGGGGCAAGCCCCCGAAACGTTACATCATATGACAAAATAAACGTGCAGGGGATTTCCCAGCTACACTGGCCTTCTGTGTCTGGCAATTTCTTCTTTCATATGCTAACGTTAGTACCAGCGGCACTTTTTCAAGTAAGGTACTATAGGGGCATGTTTACTAAGATTGGAGATAAATATCTGGAGAGATTTCTGGAGATGTTGCCCATAGCGACCAATTAGATCTTTGCTTTCGTATTCGAACTTATATCTAATTGCTGATTGGTTGCCATGAGCAACATCTCAGATATTTATCTCCAACATGCCCAATGGAGAAAGAAAGCAGGGAAGGGGGCCAATGGAGGGAAGGTGTTTTTTCGATTAATGGGGGTTAACGTCTCCTTTAATTATCTGAATGGATCATCAAAACGAGCAGTGCCACCAGGGTTTAGTTCTCCTTTAAGTTCTCCTTTAAGTAGTTCTCATTTAAGTACATATTAGGTGGTGAAATGCCAAAGCCAAGTGTTTCGAACAGAGATAAATAAACAAAAATTAGGGATGCACGGAATCCACTGTTTGTGATTCTACCGAACTCCTGAATCCTTCGTGAAAGATACCGAATCCCAATCCCGATTTGCATATGTAAATTAGGATTTGGATTCATCTTGGCCGGGCAGAAGGATTCGGCCGAATCAGAATCCTGCTGAAAAAGACCGAATCCCGAACCAAATCCTGGATTCAGTGCAGCCCTAACAAAAATACATCTTGCTAATAATATGCCCGTGCCTTGTAGAGATGTCGCGAACTGTTCGCCGGCGAACTTGTTCGCGCGAACATCGGGTGTTCGCGCTCGCCGGAAGTTCGCGAACGTCGCCATTTTGGGTTCGCCATTGTTGGCGCTTTTTTTTGCCCTCTCACCCCAGACCAGCAGGTACATGGCAGCCAATCAGGAAGCTCTCCCCTGGACCACTCCCCTTCCCTATAAAAACCGAAGCCCTGCAGCGTTTTTTCACTCTGCCTGTGTGTGCTGAAGAGATAGTGTAGGGAGAGAGCTGCTGCCTGTTAGTGATTTCAGGGACAGTTGAAAGTTTGCTGGCTAGTAATCGTTTTGATACTGCTCTGTTATTGGAGGGACAGAAGTCTGCAGGGGTTTGAGGGACATTTTAGCTTAGGTAGCTTTGCTGGCTAGTAATCTACCTTCTACTGCAGTGCTCTGTATGTAGCTGCAGTGGGCAGCTGTCCTGCTTCTGATCTCATCTGCTGACTGCTGCAATAACAGTAGTCCTTGTAAGGACTGCTTTTATTTATTTTTTTGTTGTTTTACTACTACTACTACTACTACTATAAGAGCCCAGTGCTATTAGTCTAGCAGTGTTGGGGAGTGGGACTGGTGTGCTAATCTGCTGCTCCTAGTAGTTCAGCAGCACCAACTTTAATTTTTTTTTTTTAATATTCATTTTTTTTTATTTTACTTTTTTTTATTTTACTACCGCTGTAGTAGTGTATAAGTTGACCTTTTAGGCATTATTTGCCCTGTAGGCATTATTTGCACAGTGTTTTCTTCAACCCGCCATCTAGCTGTGTGACCTTGTTCACATTCTGTCTAAATATCCATAATATTACCGTCTCCAGAAAAAACACCGGAGTGACTTTTTTCAAGCAGCCATAATATATTTTACGTAATCCGTATCCACCGCTGTAGTAGTGTATACGTTGACCTTGTAGGCATTATTTGCACAGTGTTTTCTTCAACCCGCCATCTAGCTGTGTGACCTTGTTCACATTCTGTCTAAATATCCATAATATTACCGTCTCCAGAAAAAACACCGGAGTGACTTTTTTCAAGCAGCCATAATATATTTTACGTAATCCGTATCCACCGCTGTAGTAGTGTATACGTTGACCTTGTAGGCATTATTTGCACAGTGTTTTCTTCAACCCGCCATCTAGCTGTGTGACCTTGTTCACATTCTGTCTAAATATCCATAATATTACCGTCTCCAGAAAAAACACCGGAGTGACTTTTTTCAAGCAGCCATAATATATTTTACGTAATCCGTATCCACCGCTGTAGTAGTGTATACGTTGACCTTGTAGGCATTATTTGCACAGTGTTTTCTTCAACCCGCCATCTAGCTGTGTGACCTTGTTCACATTCTGTCTAAATATCCATAATATTACCGTCTCCAGAAAAAACACCAGAGTGACTTTTTTCAAGCAGCCATAATATATTTTACGTAATCCGTATCCACCGCTGTAGTAGTGTATACGTTGACCTTGTAGGCATTATTTGCACACTGTTTTCTTCAACCCGCCATCTAGCTGTGTGTATTATCGTTTCCAGAAAAACCAACTGAGTTTTTGTTGTTGTTGTTGTTTTTTAAAAAATAATGCCAGGCAAAGGCAGGCCGCCACGCAGAGGCCGTGCTAGGGGCCGTGCTGCTATGCAATCCTGTGGCCCTAGCAAATTGCCCAGTTTTAAAAAGCCAATGACCCTGAACTCCCAAAATGCTGAAGAGGTAGTTGACTGGCTTACACAGCACACCCCATCCTCTACCGTTTCTAACTTTACCACAACATCCTCCTCATCCTCCACTGCTATGGCCACCCCACGTAACACTTCCTCCACCACCGGTGCCCCTTCTTCACTGGGGTCAGAGGAGTTATTTTCCCATGAGTTTCTTGAACTGAGTAATGCGCAACCATTATTGCCAGAAGAAGATGAAGGAGATGAGGACCTTACACCAGATTTAATTCTGGCAGAGAACACGACAGAGATGGACATAATGAGTGATGAGGAGGAGGTCCCCGCTGCTGCTTCCTTCTGTGATGTGTCAGAAGAAATTGATGCATCTGAGGAGAATGATGATGAGGAGATTGATGTTTTGTGGGTGCCTAGTAGAAGAGAGCAAGAGGAGGGTAGTTCAGATGGAGAGACGGAGAGTCAGAGAGGCAGTAGGAGAATAAGACTTAGAAGAAGCAGGGAGGACAGCCCGCAGGGATCAGTAGGGCAACAACATGTATCGGCACCTGTGTTCAGCCGGCCAACGCACCCGCCATTGCCGCCAATGCCGCCAACTTCTACTGTTACCGCCAGATCGCACACTTCCAAAAAGTCAGCAGTGTGGGATTTTTTTAATGTGTGTGCCTCTGACAAAAGCATTGTAATTTGCAATGAGTGCAGTCAGAAACTGAGCCTTGGTAAGCCCAACAGCCACATAGGTACAACTTCTATGCGAAGGCACATGAGCGGCAAGCACAAAGCACTTTGGGAGCAACACCTCAAAGGCAACAGGCAAACTAAAAGCCACACTCCTTCTGGTCCAGCATCTTACTGCTCTACCTCTGCTCTCCTTGACCCGTCTGAACCACCCTCCACTCCGCCTTCCACCTTGACCACCTGTTCCCATTCCCAGTCATCTGCCACCAGCCAAGTTTCTGTGAAGGCCATGTTTGAGCGTAAGAAGCCAATGTCTGACTGTCACCCCCTTGCCCGGCGTCTGACAGCTGGCTTGTCTGCACTCTTAGCCCGCCAGCTTTTACCATACCAGCTGGTGGACTCTGAGGCCTTCCGCAAATTTGTAGCAATTGGGACACCGCAGTGGAAGGTACCCAGCCGCAATTTTTTTTCTAAAAAGGGAATACCACACCTGTACCAACATGTGCAGAGCCAAGTTACCGCATCTCTGTCACTTAGTGTTGGGCCAAAGGTCCATATGACTACTGACGCATGGTCCTCCAAGCATGGTCAGGGCAGGTATGTCACCTACACTGCCCACTGGGTGAACTTGGTAATGGCTGGGAAGCAGGGAATGGGTAGCTCAACAACAACAGTGGAGTTGGTGTCACCGCCACGGATTGCACGCGGTTCTGCCACCACCTCTACTCCTCCATCGCTCTCTACCTCGTCTTCTTCTTCTTCTTACTCTGCTGCTGGGTCCTCCTTCTCCTCCTCCACACCTGTGCACCCCCAGCTCCCCCTAGGCTATTCGACGTGCCAGGTACGCCGTTGTCACGCTGTCTTGGGGATGACGTGCCTGGAAAGCAAAAACCATACCGGATCTGTACTCCTGTCATCTCTGCAGTCACAGGCCGATCGGTGGCTGACCCCACACCAACTGCAGATCGGAAAAGTGGTGTGTGACAATGGAAGCAATCTGTTGGCAGCGTTGAGACTAGGCAATTTAACACATGTGCCCTGCATGGCACATGTGTTAAATTTAATAGTCCAACGTTTTGTCTCCAAGTACCCAGGATTCCAGGACGTTCTCACCCAGTCCAGAAAGGTGTCGGCCCATTTCAGACGTTCCTACACAGCCATGGCACGCCTTGCTGACATTCAGCAGCGCTACAACATGCCAGTCAGGCGTTTGATTTCTGACAGCCAGACTCGCTGGAATTCAACGCTCCTTATGTTGGAACGTCTGCTGCAACAACAAAGGGCCGTCAACGAGTACCTTTTTGAACTGGGTGGTAGGACTGGATCTGCACAGCTGGGGATTTTTTTTCCCCCGTTACTGGGTGCTTATGCGCGATGCCTGCAGGCTCATGCGACCTTTTGAAGAGGTGACAAATATGGTCAGTCGCACCGAAGGCACCATCAGCGACCTAATACCCTTCGCTTTATTCCTGGAGCGTGCCGTGCGACGAGTGACAGATGAGGCTGTAGACCAGCGTGACGAGGAGCTGGAAGCGCACGATTTCTGGTCGGAATCACCAGAACGAACCCAGGCACCTGCTGCAACGCAGGGAGAGGTGCCAGGAGTGGAGTCAGAGGAGGAAGGTGGCTTTGTGGAGGAGGAGGAGGAGGACCAACAGGAGCAGGCTTCCCAGGGGGCTAGTGGTGACCTTTTGGGGACCCCTGGTCTTGTACGTGGCTGGGGGGAGGAGACCGTGGATGATGCAGTCCTTGATAATGAGGAAGCGGAGATGGATAGCTCTGCATCCAACCTTGTGAGAATGGGGTCTTTCATGCTGTCATGCCTGTTGAAGGACCCCCGTATCAAGAGGCTTAAGGAGAAGGACCTGTACTGGGTCGCAACGCTACTAGACCCTCGGTACAAGCATAAAGTGTCAGAAATGTTACCAACATACCACAAGTCCGAAAAGATGCGGCATTTACAAACCAGCCTGCAAAACATGTTGTACAATGCTTTTAAGGGTGATGTCACTTCAGGAACTCATCAACATTCCAGGGGCAGAGGTGCCAGTAATCCTGCCACGAGCACACCTGCAAGGACAAAGCCCTTTGGCCAGTCTGTAACGTCAGACATGCAAATGTTTTTCTGTCCAAGGCAGCGCCACAACCCTTCTGGATCCACCCTCAAAGAACGCCTCGACCGGCAGGTAGCGGACTACCTGGCATTAACTGCAGATATCGACACTCTGAGGAGCGATGAACCCCTGGACTACTGGGTGCGCAGGCTTGATCTGTGGCCAGAGCTGTCACAATTTGCCATGAACCTCTTGTCTTGCCCAGCCTCAAGTGTGCTCTCAGAAAGGACCTTCAGTGCAGCAGGAGGGATTGTAACTGAGAAGAGAACTCGCCTAGGTCACAAAAGTGTCGATTACCTGACCTTTATTAAAATGAATGAGGGGTGGATCTCGGAGGGTTACTGCACGCCGGAAGACTTGTTCTGACTTCTATGCAGCTGTCCTTCTCTTCAAGCCTCATGACTCCACACACAGCTGTCCTTTAGCGTCCTCCTCCTCCCTCCGCCACCGTTACAAACTAGGGTGCAAACCCTACTGGTTTAATTTTTTCTGGCCTCTGTGCTTCAGTGGCTGCAACCAAAAAAACTGGGCAAACAATGTCTACAAGGTCAACGTATGGCAAAAAATGACTATTTTCAGCATTTATATGGCATATTTTTTCTGGCAACTGTGCTTCAGTGGCTGCGTCCAAAAAAATGCATATTTTCTGCATTTATATGGCATAATTTTTCTGGCCTCTGTGCTTCAGTGGCTGCAACCAAAAAAATGCATATTTTCAGCATTTATATGGCATAATTTTTCTGGCCTCTGTGCTTCAGTGGCTGCAACCAAAAAAATTTATATTTTCAGCATTTATATGGCATAATTTTTCTGGCCTCTGTGCTTCAGTGGCTGCAACCAAAAAAATGCATATTTTCAGCATTTATATGGCATAATTTTTCTGGCCTCTGTGCTTCAGTGGCTGCAACCAAAAAAATGCATATTTTCAGCATTTATATGGCATATTTTTTCTGGCAACTGTGCTTCAGTGGCTGCGACCAAAAAAACTGGGCAAACAATGTCTACAAGGTCAACGTATGGCGAAAAATGACTATTTTCAGCATTTATATGGCATATTTTTTCTGGCAACTGTGCTTCAGTGGCTGCAACCAAAAAAACTGGGCAAACAATGTCTACAAGGTCAACGTATGGCGAAAAATGACTATTTTCAGCATTTATATGGCATATTTTTTCTGGCAACTGTGCTTCAGTGGCTGCGTCCAAAAAAACTGGGCAAACAATGCCTACAAGGTCAACGTATGGCAGTTGTTTAAAGAGAACAGTAGATTACTAGCCAGCAAAGCTACCTAAGCTAAAATGTCCCTCAAATCCCTGCAGACTTCTGTCCCTCCAATACAGAGCAGTATCAAGCAGATTACTAGCCAGCAAACTTACTATCATCTGTCCCTGAAATCACTAACAGCTCTCCCCCTACACTATCTCTTCCAAGCACACACAGGCAGATTTTTCAGATACATTTTTGCCCTTGATCCCCCTCTGGCATGCCACTGTCCAGGTCGTTGCACCCTTTAAACAACTTTAAAATCATTTTTCTGGCCAGAAATTTTTTTTTTAGATGTTAAAGTTCGCCTTCCCATTGAAGTCTATGGGGTTCGCGAACCGTTCGCGAACCGCTCGCGTTTTTGCGCAAGTTCGCGAATATGTTCGCGAACTTTTTTTCCGACGTTCGCTACATCCCTAGTGCCTTGTATTCTGCACAGTCAAGTGACTACAACATAAAACAAACACTTCTTCTTGAAGAGACTAAACTCCTCCGTCTGGCACAGTCATAAATAAAAGAAATCTTAGGAGTCGGAAGTAGTTGAAGGCAGGGATTTCCCTACTGTAGCACTTGTGTCTGTCAGTCCATAACTGCAAATACAAATCCCTCATTGACCATTTTCTGAATAAGAAATGAAGGTTAAAAAGCAGTTTTTCCGCTGCTAATGAGACACAGTCCTTGGGCGGTGACATTTGCCTTCCCGGCTAATTTGTTCCTGCCTTATCATTCTATCCCATTCAAAGGATGTCGGACGATATAACATAAAAAAAAGAGGAGTAAAGGAGATCAAGACTTAAAAGATAACAGCAACAGCAGTTGTTTTATATAGTAACCCTCACTTAAAGGGGTTGTTCAACTTTAATTGATTTTATCTATGACGTAGAGAGGGATATTCTGAGACAATTTGCAATTGGTTTTCATTTTCTATTATTTGTGGTTTTTGAGTTATTTAGCTTTTTATTCAGCAGCTCTCCAGTTTGCAGTTTCAGCAGTCTGGTTACTAGGGTCCAAATGACCCTAGCAACCATGGATTGGTTTTGAATAAATAATTCTTATTCAAATCCAAATAAACATGGATTTGAATAAGAGACTGGAATATGAATAGGAGAGCTGCGTAACAATGGGTTTTCTGTGCAAGGCAGAAGATGCACAGGGTCAGGGAAACAATAAACATATTTCATATTTCCATTACACAAAAACTGTCTTTAATCTTCCAATCCGCTGGTGCTCGGTGATGTAACAAGGGCCCTGGTCCGGCAGCTGATTGGAAAACATTCCCAGATAAAAGCTTTTTGAGGGAAAGCAGCTGTCCCATAGAGCATACGCTCCAGTCATATGTACTGAATATATTTATTAATATAAGCAGGACTAGAGCGAGGTTACACGTGTCCCTCACATGGGGGCAAATTCACTAAACGACGAAGCGCCTAACGCCAGTGTGAATGCGCAAGCGCAGCGCATTTTCGTTAATTCGCCGATTCACTAACGGACGCTGGCATAAATTCGCTAGTGTTACTTCGCACCCTTATGACTGGTGAATTTGCGCAACGGACATAACTACACAAATTCACTAACGCGCGCAGTGTACTGAACGCTACCTTTTACGCCAGACTTCCTTCGTCACCTCAGAGCAGGCGAAGTGCAATAGAGTAGTTAGGGATAGCTTAAAAAAAAGTTAAAAATGTTTCTAAGTCCCAAAAAACGCAGGCGTTTTTTCTATTTTTGTGGGTGATAGGCTGAAAAAGATCGAAAAAATTTTTGGGGCTCCCCTCCTTCCCCCCTACATTTCCTGACTCATGGCACCTTAACTATACAGTGGGCACATGTGTAGGGTAAATAAACATTTTATTTGATGTTTTGAAGGTTTCCCAGGCTTGTGTAGTGATGCTTCATATTCCTCCATTGTAACTTCAATTTGGCGCCGTATGCAAATTAAGCATCGCTAGCGTAACTTCGCTTTGCTTGGCGAATTAACGCTAGCGCAACTTCGCAACCTTACGCTTCCCCTGAGCACAACTTTGGATTTTAGTGAATTTGCGTAGCGCTGGCGAAAATACGCCTGGTGAAGTGCGGCGAAGCGCAGAAAATCAGACGCTGGCGCAACTATGAATCTTAGTGATTTTTCCCCATGGAGTCTCATCAATAGATGCCGATGTAAAATACAGTACAACCTTTGCTACACTCCTGGTAACCCCCAGCAATCTGCAAGTACTATTTACTAAGCCATAAACAATGAAAATACCTAGGTTTATATATAATGCCATTTGCAATACTTATTTCTCTAGTTTTCAAGATATTATCAGTTTTTGCCCAGCTCATATAATCCATTTGAAACAACAGCGCCAGCTGGTGGTGATTTCAGCCAGCTGAACGCAGTAGAAACATTTGTGAGCAGAGAAGAGCTGCCGCTGGTTTTTCTGGTCAGTCCGGAGCAGAGCAACATCACATATCTTTCCTCTTCTCACAAACGTAATTTTCTACCGACTGTGACCAGTCAGCTGAAAGGAACAGCAGGTGGTTGCTGTTGTTTTTAAATAAATGACATGTAAAATTAATTAAAAATCTTGAAAACCAAAAATAAATACAGGTGTGGGACATTTTCTCCAGAATGCTCGGGGCTTGGGGTTTTCTGGATAACGGATCTTTCCATAATTCGGATCTTCATATCTTAAGTCTACTAGAAAATCAAGTAAACATGAAATAAACCCAATAGGCTGGTTCTGCTTCCAATAAGGATTAATTATATCTTAGTTGGGATCAAGTACAAGATACAGTTTTTCAGATAATGGATCTTTCTGTAATTTGGATCTTCATTCCTTAAATCTACTAGAAAATCACTGAAACATTAAATAAACCCAATAGGCTGGTTTTGCTTCCAATAAGGAATAATTATCTAAGTTGGGATCTGATTTGCTTTGAGGGTTTCCATTTGTTTAAAATTTTAAAATTAGGGATGCACTAAATCCACTATTTGCGATTTGGCCGAATCCCCAAATCCTTCATGAAAGAATCGTCTGAATACTGAACTGAATCCTAATTTGCATATGCAAATTAGGGATTAGAAGGGAAAAAGTTGCATAAAACATTTTTTACTTCCTTGTTTTGTGATTTTCTGTCTGGTCCCTAATTAGCATATGCAAATTAGGGTTCGGATTGGGTTCGGCCAGGCAGAAGGATTCTGCCAAATTCGAATTCTGCTGAAAAAGACCGAATCCTGATTCGGTGCATCACTAGTTAAAATTTATGTAAATTGGAAATTTGCTTAGAATTAAAGTTTTTTTTTGTGCAAACTGTGGGTTCACAACCTCCCCCCTTTCATATCTCAAAATACAGAATATAATACAGGTGTGGGATCCGTTATCCAGAAACCCGGTATCCAGTCTCCCATAGATTCCATTTTATCCAAATAATCCAAATGTTTAAAAATGATTTCCTTTTTCTGTATAATAATAAAACAGTAACTTTTACTTGATCCCAACTAAGATTTAATTAATCCTTATTGGAAGCAAAACCAGCCTATTGGGTTTATTTCATGTTTATATGATTTTCTAGTAGACTTAAGGCATGAAGATCCAAATTACAGAAAGATCCATTATCCGGAAAACCGTAGCTTGTACTTGATCCCAACTAAGATATAATTAATCCTTATTGGAAGCAAAACCAGCCTATTGGGTTTATTTATTGTTTATATGATTTTCTAGTAGACTTAAGGTATGAAGATCCAAATTACAGAAAGATCCTTTATCCGGAAAACCGTATCTTGTACTTGATCCCAATTAAGATATAATTAATCCTTATTGGAAGCAAAACCAGCCTATTGGGTTTATTTAATGTTTATATGATTTTCTAGTAGACGTAAGGTATGAAGATCCTAATTACAGAAAGATCCGTTATCCGGAAAACCGTATCATGTACTTGATCCCAACTAAGATATAATTAATCCTTATTGGAAGCAAAACCAGCCTATTGGGTTTATTTATTGTTTATATGATTTTCTAGAAGACTTAAGGTATGAAGATCCAAATTACAGAAAGATCTGTTATCTGGAAAGCCCTAGCTCCTGAGCATTCTGGATAACAGGTCCCATACCTGTAATATCAACAAGAAAATATGACCATATTAGAATGAATTCTCCCAGAATAGAAAGAAATGAAAGTAACAAGTGAAATATCCGTAAATGAAATCCGTGTGACTATTGAGGTGAATGGCGTCTGGCCGGTTTCCTAGATGGGCTTCACACTGGTCTCATTGGAAACGCTCAACTTTTTATGACATGTTTACTAACTAGTCTCTCTATTCACAGCTCTTTAACACAAAGGCCTCGTTTGCTGTGACAATGAAGCGCTGAAATGATTACGGGCGACTAAACTGCGGCTAAATACGGCCGCCCTCGCTACATCTCAAATAATGATTCTAATCAGGTCTCCATGGTCGTGTCTCTATTCTCTTCCCTGCTGAGCACAATCCCCCGACCCCCTCCCGATTCATTACTCCGTATTGTTCCTCCGCTCACAATCAGCGAATATCTCAGGAATAATTAGTCCAATTATTCCTCGTTCCTGGCGGGGTCTCGCCTCTGCTGGTTTCGAGACAGAGGAACGCGGGATATTGTTATGGAGTCAGAGTCGTATAAATAACGATATTCTCTATAAAGGAGGGGAACACGATGATAAGCCAACGTGCTGCTTCCTACAAATGGGAAACAAGTCGTTTACTACACAATGACGGAGGGGCAAATAACAGGGTTTTGTTTTGCCCAAACCTTTGGCCGCTAGAGTAGGTTTTTTTATTTTCGAAAGCTTCTGAAAGTACACGGGCTCCATAATAAACCCATTATTTAAAGGAACATTTCTAGGTGGTCAGGTAAGTGTAACACACCTCCCAACATTTTGGAAATAAAAAGAGGGACAAAAAGTTGCTGTGTGCAAATGTTTTTGACCACGCCCACTTTTGTGACCACGCCCCCTAATTACCATGTTCATATTACAAAATTTGGCAGGTTATGAAAGTTTGAAAATGTTTCTGTTTTTTTTTTTTTCAGTTATTACAGTTTTGCTAATGAAGGTGAATTGCCTTTTAAGCTGTGACTAATTTCTCCCAAGGGGCCTGTTATCTTATATTGTTACAATTACTTATTTGCTTATCTAGAAATTGTTACAGAAATATCTTATCTGCTGCTGCAGCTGTTCTGGGCTAATTAAGTTAGAAACTTTCTTTTTCTGGCTGTTCAGTGCAGAGAAAATTGGGAATTTCCAGTACAAGGGAACTGCGGGTTGAGCTGTCCCTCTAAAAACAGGACAGTTGGGAGCTATGGACTGTAGGTAAGTGTCTAGCTTCTCCCACCATCCGGCAGGTGCCTTTATCCTTAATTCCGGCAGATGGTAACAACAAATGTGCTTTGTACCCACCCAGGGGCCGATGGAAGACCTGGAGAAACCCCAGTGGGCCCTATCGACCAAGAAACCATCCCCAATCTGCTCCCTGACCTCCCCTACTGGCCCTGTTCATGTTGCGCAGGGTTGGCGGTAGGGACGGGCGAATTTCTCTCAAAATATTCACAAAAAATTGTGAAATCAGAAAGCTCACGAAAAATTTGTGAAATTCGGCAGTTTTCAATATTCAAACGTTTTCACAAAAAAATCGGGCAATTCGAACATTTTCACAAAAAAAAAACAAGCAATTCGAACGTTTTCACAGAAAAATCTAGCAATTCGAAAGTTTTCACTAAACTCAAGTAATTCGAACGTTTTCACTTAAAAATCAAGCAAATGCGAACATTTTCACGAAAAAATCGAGCAATTAGAACGTTTTCACGAGAAAAATCTTGAAAATCGGAAATTGACGCCAGCAAATTTTCACAGGGATCCGCAAATTTATTCGCCGGTGGCGAAATGTGGGAAAGCGCTGCAAATTCGTGCCAGCCGAATTTATTCACCCATCACTTGTTGCCTGGTTTAATTTTCAAAACCAGTTGGCTACAAAACCAGCCTAAAAGTAGCCCAAAGATAGCACAATATGCCGTGGAAAAAAAACCTAAAAAATAAATGAATATTTGTGAAAATACACCTTTTTTAAAATTTTCGCAGTTTCACAAATTGAAGCAAAATGGGATTGATTCGCCCGTCACCAGGGGTGTAACTAAAGAGGGGGGCCCAGGAGATATTGGGGCCCCATAAGGCTCTAATACAATTTGAATAAATATTGGTAAAACAGCTCAATCTCTAGACATTTTGGTGGCCGGCAGATTTTTGCCCCATAATTAGCTGAAATTGAGGAAAATCACTGGAAAATGCAGGAATCTGTGACGGGAGACTGGGGTACAGACCCCAATATCTGGTAACTCCCGACTTCTACACAAGTCAGTCCCATTGCATGCTGGGTATTGTAGTCTTACATTCAACTTGGCAGTTGACAAATTGTTAAAGTGGATGTTCACCTTTCAATGATTTTTTTAGTATGATGTAGAGAGGAATATTCTGAGACAATTTGCAATTGATTTTCATTTTTTATTATTTGTGAATTTTGAGTTATTTAGCTTTTTATTCAGCAGCTCTCCAGTTTGCAATTTGCAGCAGTCTGGTTGCTAGGGTCCCAATTCCCCTAGCAACCATGCACTGATTTGAATAAGAGACTGGAATATGAATAGGAGAGGCCTGAATAGAAAGAGGAGCAGCAATAACAATGAATTTGTAGCCTTGTTTTTAAGATTGTTTTTAACTATGAAAAAATAAATAATGAGGACCAATTTGCTTAGAATTAGCCATTCTATACTAAAAGTTACCTTTAAGGTGAACCAAAAATCAACATTACCCAACATGCATTGGGAGACGCAGACTTGGCACATTAGGGCAAGAAAATACTTTGGCTAGTTTCTAAAGTACAAACCAGCCAAAAGCCCAAAAAGTAGCCCAAATCCGTACGTTGGCTAGTTTGTACAAAACCCACCTGGGCTTTAAATTAGTAGCCCAATTTGGCTGGGAAATCGCCAACCTGGCAACCCTGGTGTTGCGCCAAGACAGATAAAAGGTGCATACACTGAAGGGTTAATGTTACAGTGTTAAATTCATAATATCAGTAGTGTAAAATAATGTAATTGTTTTGAGGGTTTACATTACCTTTAATATTTGCAGTTTCTGACATTACTGGTCCGTATGCGGCACATTGCAGGGGCTGCGCAGAATTCTCAGCTTGTCTTGTAGCAGCAGCTTCTCATTCTACATCTGAAGTACAAGAACGTGCCCTTTATTGTTCATCACTCGCTGTCAGTCTTTCTGTTATTAGTCTGGATTGTGCTGAGACTGTGGGGACAATGTACAGTGAGTATTGAATCTCTATGTGTGGGGCCACTGGGGCCTCTCATTAGGAATTCACACGTGTTTGTTATTGAGTTAAAAGTCTACACTTCATACTGATCCACCACTGTGTATAGAGAATAATATAATATAATGTCACATCTACCTGCTCCTCTCATTCACACACACAAGGAACTGTCTGAGTAATTGTTCCTCTCAATGCTGCCATAGTTTTATGGGATCTCTCTGTACAGACTATGAGCAAACTTAGGGGCTGTTCCTGCTGAATTGTGCTTAGTACAGGGAATACCTATGCTGTCATCGTTTTATGGGATCTCTCTGTACAGACTATGAGCAAACTTAGGGGACTGTTCCTGCTGAATTGTGCTTAGTACAGGGGAATACCTATACTGCCATAGTTTTATGGGATCTCTCTGTACAGACTATGAGCAAACTTAGGGGACTGTTCCTGCTGAATTGTGCTTAGTACAGGGAATACCTATGCTGCCATAGTTTTATGGGATCTCTCTGTACAGACTATGAGCAAACTTAGGGGCTGTTCCTGCTGAATTGTGCTTAGTACAGGGAATACCTATGCTGTCATCGTTTTATGGGATCTCTCTGTACAGACTATGAGCAAACTTAGGGGACTGTTCCTGCTGAATTGTGCTTAGTACAGGGAATACCTATGCTGCCATAGTTTTATGGGATCTCTCTGTACAGACTATGAGCAAACTTAGGGGCTGTTCCTGCTGAATTGTGCTTAGTACAGGGAATACCTATGCTGCCATAGTTTTATGGGATCTCTCTGTACAGACTATGAGCAAACTTAGGGGACTGTTCCTGCTGAATTGTGCTTAGTACAGGGGAATACCTATGCTGCCATAGTTTTATGGGATCTCTCTGTACAGACTATGAGCAAACTTAGGGGCGGTTCCTCCTGAATTGTGCTTAGTACAGGGGAATTCCTATGCTGCCATAGTTTTATGGGATCTCTCTGTACAGACTATGAGCAAACTTAGGGGACTGTTCCTGCTGAATTGTGCTTAGTACAAGGGAATACCTATGCTGCCATAGTTTTATGGGATCTCTCTGTACAGACTATGAGCAAACTTAGGGGGCTGTTCCTGCTGAATTGTGCTTAGTACAGGGAATACCTATGCTGTCATAGTTTTATGGGATCTCTCTGTACAGACTATGAGCAAACTTAGGGACTGTTCCTGCTGAATTGTGCTTAGTACAGGGGAATACCTATGCTGCCATAGTTTTATGGGATCTCTCTGTACAGACTATGAGCAAACTTAGGGACTGTTCCTGCTGAATTGTGCTTAGTACAGGGAATACCTATACTGGCAAGGGCCACCTACAACAGACAAGGTACCCAGACATCTCCATTTTACTATTGGACTGAACAAGGCTGCACTCACCCAGTGGGCTGAAAATGTATTTATCAAATATGAGCCCTACACAGGGGCCAACTACACCAGCACCATGGCTTATTTGACCAATCTCTTTAATTGTTGAAAATTCACTTTGTTTTTTTTTTGGTGATTCTTATTTACAGTAATATAGGAAATAATAGGGAATATATATTTCGCTCGTTTAACGTTACGCTGGGCAGAAAGCTGGGAGCGAATGTTTTTTTTTTCAGCAGGAAGATAAAGGGAAAGAACAGGATCCGCTGGCAAAACTTATTCCCCAAATAAAGTCTCAGGGAACCCCTGTTGGCACAACCAGTCGCTCCTGGATTAGGTTTATGCGGCTCATAGGAAGCAAATATATCACAATATAGGGGGGACTCTCTTCTAATGAGACACTACTGCATGAATGGGATCAGCTGGCATTTATCATTTGCAGCAAGAGGTGACACTTTGTGACAGCGGCAGGAGAGAGAGAGAATGTCACAGGACGGATCAGATGAACTGTCAGCTCTGCAGATGTAATTCGGAGTATTTCCTCCATCCAATAAAACATGGGTCTGCGCATTCAGGGCAGTGCGGCTGGATATCTGTTAATTAATGATTGGATTAACAAGATCACGGGATATTTTTATTTTCTGTTGGGCAGTGACACCCCCCATGTGTGACATTGGGTGACGTTGCAGACTCCCTCCTGCAGCCACATTACCCAGAAACCTCTAGGGCAAAGGCTCCTTTAATCGACATCTCTGGGTGGTGCGGCTACAGGAAGAGGCTACAAAGACTAGGGGTAAATTTACTAAGTGGCGAAAATTCGCCAGCGACGGCTTCGCAGCCATCACAACACTTCGCCAGGCGAAAATTTGCTCAGACAGCGCTAATTTACTAAAATGCAAAGTTGCGTCCAGGGCGCCGAACACTGGCGAATTTTCCCTATCCTTACTTCGGCAATGCGAGCAAAATCCTAGCGCAACTTCGTTAGAGGTCTTCGCTCAGGCTAATTTGCATACGGCGGGAGATTTATAGTTGAATAGATGTATATGTTGCAGTAAATATATTACATTACACAAGTCCAGGGAACCTTAATAAAGACAATAGAGTTGTTATATTGCCCTACACATGAGCCCAGTGTACAGTATTAATGTATTGGGGAAACTGGTTACCCAAAAAAAATGTAAGGACTTTTGCAGCCTATCTCTCTGAAAAGAGGTAAAGACGCTGGCGTTTTTTGGACTTTTTTCCACTAAAAAATATAATGTAAGTGACAGAAGATTGAGGAAGTCCTATGTACTCCAATGCACTTCGCTGTCTGGCGAATGAGGTGACGTTCCCATAAAATCCGCCTCTTAGTGAATTTGCGGAGTAACGTCCATTCACGAGAGCAAATATTCGAATCACCACTAGCGTCTATCTCCTTCGCTAGTAAAGTGACGCCTGCGCCCATTAGTAAATCGGTGAAGTCCCCTCAAACGGTAATGTTGGAGAATCTTCACCAGCGTTAGTCACTTCGCCCTTCAGTAAATCTGCCGCTATACGTCTAACCTTAAGTGGGTTTTATTGCCTAATCAATCCTCTTATTTAGGATGATCAGCTCTCACAGGCTCATTAGGAGGATGGACATAATAGGTCTCATTTACTATAGGCAGGGGAGCGAGTGCTACAGAACTAAGGGGTGCAAAGTGGCCACAACTGATGCTGCTCTCTTTGGTGCTTATGTCTGGCACTTCCTCAGTGGCAGTGAGTAGCACCTATAGGTGCTGGGTGTATACTCGGTGCCAGAGAACATGATCTGACAACACAATGGTGTCATTTTACTATGAGCAGGGGAAGAGGTGCAAGTGTATGAATGGGAGCAAAAGGGGCGCACATTCAGTCCTTGGGGCAAATTTACTAAAGGGCGAAGTGACTAACGCTGGTGAAAATTCGCAACGTGACGTCATTTCGGAACTTCACTGATTTACTAACGGTCGCTGGTGTAACTTCGCTAGCGAAGGAGATAGACTCTTGCAGTACTTTGCTCCCTAACGCCAGGCGAATTTGGCGAATGGACTTAACTGCGCAAATTCACTAAGATGCGGATTTTACTGAACGTTACCTCTTGCGCCAGACTTGCCTTCGCCACCTCAGACCAGGCGAATTGCAATAGAGTAGATAGGACTTCCTCAAAAAACGCTGGCCCTACATTCCCTAACATATGGCACATAAACCATACACTGGGCTCATGTATAGGGCAATATAACAACTTTATTTTATTTTATTAAGATTTCCCTGGCTTGTGTAGTGTAATGTATTTGCTGCAACATATATGTCCATTGAATTTTAACGTCCCGCCGTATGCAAATTAGCCAACACTAGCACAACGTCTCTTCGCGCAGTAATGCTAGCGTAACTTCGCCAGAGTTCGGTGCCCTGAACGCAACTTCGGATTTTAGTGAATTAGCGTTGTCCTGGCGAATCTACGCCTGGCGAAGTGTTGCGATGTGAGCGAAGCCGTCGCTGGTGAATTTTCGGAGGTTAGTGAATTTGCCCCTATATGTCTTCCACCATACCTCAGAACTGTCCCGACTTTCTCTTTGCTCTCCTGCACTGAACACCTGGAATTAAGATACAAAGTTTCTAAAACTAAATTGGATTTTGGCAGAGAGCCCAGAATAAGTGGCAGGTGCACTTAGATACTTTTGTAACAATTTAAGATACGCAAAGAAACAACTGTAACCATTTAAGATTAGCAGGTCTCTTGGGGAAAGTGTGACTTGCAGCTTAAAGGGGCAATTCACCTTCATTAGCAAAACTGTAATAACACATAAAAACCACAGAAATGTGTTCAAACTTTCATAACTCGACTAAATGAACATGGTAATTAGGAGGTGTGGCCACAAAAATGGGTTTGGCAAATCTTTTTGTCCCTTTTTCTGTTTCCAAAATGTTGGGAGGCACGACCACGCCACAGGTCAAGGAACTAAGGACAGGGCCCCATTGGTTCCTGTGACCTCTGCTGCTCCTTAACTTTTATATCTGAATGAGCTGCAAGTTTGGCAGCGTAGGGTGGCCGAAAGGGGGACGTCTATGTGCCACCCCTGCCTGCACCCCATAATTACAGTCAGGGCCGCCATCAGGAGGGCACAGGGGCTACAAGGCCTGAATGGGGGGGCCTAGGCAGTGCTGAACTTTTCAAAAGAGCTGGGCCCCTCTTGACGGTGCCGAAGCTTTGCCGCCTCCTTCCGAAGTCCCGAACAGCCGAAATGCCGAACAGCCGAAGTCCCGAAGCAGCGAAAAGACCCGAAGCCACGAAAGGAGGTGAAGTTGAAGTCCAATTTGTGTTTTATTATTTTTTGTAATCCCCTGGCCACCAATGTATTATTTTAATATTCTATAGGCCCCTGCCACCAATGTTTTTTTAAAAAATGTTCTTTGGGCCCCAATCTTTTCACTAGTAAGGGGGGCCCTGGCGCCAATGTTTTTAAAAAAATATTGTTTAGGGCCCCAATTTTTTTTAACTTGTCAGGGGACCCTGGCGCCAATGTTTTTTAAAAAAATGTTCTTTGGGCCCCAATTTTTTTACTTGTAAGGGGGGCCCTGGCGCCAATCTTTTTTTAAAAAATGTTCTTTAGGGCCCCAAATATTTTTTAACTTGTAAGGGGGGCCCTGGCGCCAATGTTTTTTTTAAAAAAAAATGTTCTTTGGGGCCCCAATTTTTTTACTTGTAAGGGGGCCCCTGACTCCAATGTTTTTTTAAAAAAATGTTCTTTGGGCCCCATTTTTTTTACTTGTAAGGGGGGCCCTGCCGCCAATTTTTATTTTTGAAAAAATGTTCTTTTTGGCCCAAATTTTTTATTAACTTGTAAGGGGGGCCCTGGCCCCGAAAATGTTGTTGCATGGGGCCCTGTGATTTCTAAAGGCGGCCCTGATTACAGTATTGCTGAAGGCAGGCAGCATTATATTCAAGGGGGTATCCACGGGTCTCTGCACTCCTACATACATCACAGAAAGTCTATATTTAAAGAAGGCAGAAGAAGAAGAAGACTGTCTTATTTACAGTAAATAACCCCCCACTATATAATTCCAAGAGTTTAGCCGTGAGCAGAGCTTTCCCTTTATTGCAGACAAAAGCAAATTATCTCTGATCGTGTAAATATTCACATTTATCCAATTTAGCAAATGATCCCCAGACTCTACAGGGGAACCAAGGGATATATTTGACTAAAAGGAAACCTGGGAACTGATTGCAAATCACAGCGTGAATCCGTTTAAATCAATCTGCTCATTGGTTTGCAGTAAATAAAGCTCTTCCAGAAACAATTAGCCGATATCTAATCATCTCACTCTCCATTAACTCTCTGCTGGGGCCCAATGTTTTTCTTATATCAAAGGGGAACTAAAGTCTCTACACCAAGAGCCATTCACAATGAATGTTTATTTAGACTAAATTATAATGATTCTTTAATAATCTACATGAATTGCTCTAGAATTTGGCCTAAAAAACAACAGTTCTCAGCCTCCATCACCCGCATATTACAATGCCATCAGCAACACCCACATTCTGTACCATCTACTTCAGGATTTCTACTGCCACTTCTTGGAGTCAACTTACCAACCCAAGAATTGGTCTGAAATCAGAAATCTTTCTTATTTTAATTACCATTGTATATTGTAGGGTGACATTTTATGGTCTCCATGGAGTCATGGAGACCTTAAACAACATTGGGGCCAAGTTTTGAGGCATAAACCAGATCTATTGGAGACAGGTGTCAGAAGCTATTATTACCATTTATATTTTTTATAAAATCCCCCAAGAAAGCTGTAACCAGAACTATTGGAACCCAATGCTTCATCCTAGAATCAAAGAAACAATATTGTGGATTAGATATGCTATATATGGCAGCAATAATACTTTCTATCACTGGTGCCCATTTTATAAACCGTTAACTGCTGTTGAAATTAAACTTTTGGAATCCTCTACTAGGCTCCACAAAGTCTATTTTACCCCTCTCAACAAGAATAGGTAGGACATTAGATCATCTGGTTGGGGATTAGAGTTTATCCTAGATTAAATTATATCAGAGAGTACACCCACTAATTGAGATTAAGGATCTAGTTCTGAAGATAGAGGTAAGCATCAGTACTAGGTAAGTGATCACTCTAGGGCACCCTCAAAAGTTCCCCAATTGGAGATCACAGGAAGCTCTGCAGAGCTGGCAGTCAAAATAGTGGATATGGTGATTATGAACGAGAATCCAGAAGCAGATGAGTTTCTTTTGTGTTGACTGGAGATCAAGTATCTGATCTCCTGTTGGCCAAACTCTCCAGAGGCAGCTTTCTAGCCTCCTCTCCTGGTTCCACACTCGGCCCTAGCTATCTGTGTGATGCTACTCTGGTCCCAGAGTTGGATTGGCATGCCTTGGTACCAGGGAATCCCCCAGTGGGTTTAAGTCATGGTGACCCTCACTGCAGGACATTGTCCACCTTCTGTTTTATTGCCACCATAAAGCCATGTCCCACCAATACATTTGGTCTTGCAGGCCTCCTTTCTTGATTCCACCATTGTCAACTGCACAAAGACCTTTACCCAAACACATTCCTCCATAAGCTCAAGCTGTGAGCAGGAAAGCAAGATGGTCGGCCATCAGTATGGATTTATGCAACTTAGGTCCAACCCAATTATGTCATTGGTGGCCACCCCACTGCTCATGAAATAATATTTGAATAATATCAGTGAATCAATGTGACTTGTTAACATTCTAGACTGAAAAAGATCAGGATTACCCATTCCTCGAGAACATCAAATACACGGCATGTGTAGGTCAAAACCATCAAATCCTAAAAAGTGCGTATGCCCGAATAACGTGGTTAATTACATGAATATTTATTGCTGTAGGAATCTGGGGAGACAAGTTACAGTAGATGCTGGTGAAAGGGAAAATATTCCACATGTCTTCTAATTTGCAATCCCACATCACTATACAAAATACAGAAGAAATATATGAAGTGGTTTTACTTGCTGTCATGCTGGGACCTCAGTGGAAAGACGGGATGACTGATTTTACTCTTCTAAATATGATTGATTATATGGAGTGACACTACTTGCACTGCTTCAAAGACTTTCCTATAATTTACAGTCCTCCTCGTGTGATTGTGGGATATGAGCATAAAGCAACCCAACGTGGCATGGAGTCAAACATTTGGTCTGGCGAGAAGTCAGTGGAATGTGAGGGTATCGTATGGGCTGATACACTTTTGTGCTTTGGCCACTGGATGATCCAATCTCAAGTATTTGCAATGCTGGAATTATAAGAAGTTATTCGGATAAATCAGAGGTTCACACATAACCTTTCAATCAAACTAACTGTGAAAGAGTATTCTCTTTTTTAATGGTTTTCTTTATTATTGTCATTGTGTAAAGGTTCCAATAAACAGACATGCTGAAGGTTCCTCCACTGGACCATACAGTATATATCTTTGGGCTGGCTCAGACATTGGTTGGGCCGTGTAAAGAAAGCTTGAGGGCCAATGATCACATCTGAACATAACAAACAAGGGAAAGTTGTGCTCACCACTATTTTTTAAAACCATTAGGCGGGGGTGCAATGAGGGTGTGACCACAAAATACATATAGACAAATACAAGAGTCCTCTGCACTCAACCCATTATCAATATATTTAAGACAGAGACATTTTGTGCTACTGCTACTGAAAAATGCCTTACCCTTTAAACAAAACAGGGATTGTTTGTCCATATATTGCAATATATTTAAGCTGAACAACTACGTCAAAGTCATCCCATATCTGGCCAGTCCTACGCTTAATTTTCATCTGATTCATTAAGAATTCTATTGCTTAATTATACATTTTACAAAGGGACTAAGTTTTACCTGCAACTTACTCGCTGCTTTCAAAGTAAAACTCCCAAACTTGGCTGCCCTTTTATTTTAAAAATTAGTGGTGAGCACAACTTTCTCTTGTTTGTTATAGTTATACAGGAGCAGTGACCAGCTCCATGTTGTAGCTCCCACCCTTCCCAGCTATAGTCAGGTGATCCCACTGGTGTCTAATAAAAGGGCAGCCAAGTTTGGGAGTTTTACTTTGAAAGCAGCAAGTAAGTTGCAGGTAAAACTTAGTCTCTGTGTAAAATGTATAATGAAGCAATAGAATTCTTAATGAATCAGATGAAAATTGAGCGTAGGACTGGCCAGATATGGGATGACTTTGACGTAGTTGTTCAGCTTAAATATATTGCAATATATGGACAAACAATCCCTGTGTTGTTTAAAGGGTAAGGCATTTTTCAGTAGCAGTAGCACAAAATGATCACATCTGAACATACAATGGACAACATGTTTTTGATATAAGACCTCTTTCAAATATCAATGCGTTTTACACCCAAAATGGTGTTGTTTGGTATTGGCCAAATCAAGAAGATTCACTTTGATTGCACGGCTCAGCATTATTTTGAATTTGGTACAATGACCACATTTGTCTACTGGACAAACTGCCATTTGCAGATGCCAACTTGTGATCCAATCTTTCACTCAAGAACCCAACTTAAGACTTTGTGTGTGCTACTGCTTGGGTCATTGGCACATTTGCTCATCTGATGACCTGGCTGAAAAAAACAATCTGCTCTTTAAATATATGTTTAATCAACATTGTATTGGGCAGTGCTAGACCCAAGCTGCCTAAATCAAGAGGGGGTTATATAGTAGCCTGGTCCTGAAACCCACAACAATGCATAGTAACCCATCCACTTTCTTGACATTGAAAGAATAAAAGATGCAAAGCTTGAAGTCTTCTGCTACCTTGAGGGTTATGGGGGTAGGGAATTTTAATAATGGTTAAAGGAATGGTTCATCAAGCACCTATCAATCAGCACAGGTTTTTAGCAAATTTATATTGTTTGGCACCTTGATTAAGCTTAAATTAGCCTAAAATCTTCAACTGATCCGATTGATATGGGTAATGAGCTGTGGCCAATGTTCTCATCTCATGCTGGGATTGATGCTTCTTGAAGGAAATAAGTAACTCTAATGGGATGGAGATTCAATGTTAATGTAATACGTTGCAAGCTCCTTAAGCATAAATTAGTCTGAATACCTCTTCGCTGGGGGATGGGAGGGTTAACTCTGCATGGGAATGGAATACATGAATTGGAGCAGAAGGTGCATCATATTCTAAGCATGGGACATCCAGTTTGATGAGAAAATTAGTGTAAAGTTCTGTTGTTCGGAGCTAAACTTGATTGGGCCTCCAATTAGGTTATTTAATTGCTGGGTAACCACTGAAATGTTACTGGTATTGTGTTGCAATTTCATATCAATATTGCTAGTTGCGTGATCCATTAATGTACAGCTTCTATATCTAGCAGGGTTATCCTCTTGAAGTCGCTTTGCACTCCCAATGAGCATGCATTACACATTAATGGCAGCCATAATTGTAAATAAAGGGATTAGGTAATGTTTTTATGGTGTAGTTTTTATTTCTAAATGGCACTGCTTACACTGCAAATAATTCACTCTACACTATAAAATCTCACTCCTGAACCAGCAAGTGTATTTTTGTATAGTTGTAATATTGGTGTGTAGGTGCATCTCAGGTCATTTTGCCTGGTCATGTGATTCAGAAAGAGCCAGCACTTTAGGAGAGGAATGCTTTCTGGCAGGCTGTTGTTTCTCCTACTAAATGTGTCTCAGTGGGACCTGGATTTTACTATTGAGTGCTGTTCTTAGATCTACCAGGCAGCTGTTATGTTGTGTTAGGGAGCTGCTATCTGGTTACCTTCCCATTGTTCTGTTGTTAGGCTGCTGGGGGGGGGGCGATATTACTGCAACTTTCAGTACAGCAGTAAAGAGTGACTGAAGTTTATCAGAACACAAGTCACATGACTGGGGGCAGCTGGGAAACTAACAATATGTCTAGCCCCGTGTCAGATTTCAAAATTAAATATAAAAAAAATCTGTTTGCCCTTTTGATAAACTGATTTCTGCTGAAGGCGCACTATTAACTGCTATGTTTTGGAAAAAAAACAAGTTTTCCCATGACTGTATCCCTTTAAGCTCTGCTCTTCAGCCATGGATAATTTTTCCCTTTGCATTATCGTTCATTCTCAAACCAGAAAGACCAGGGCTCTGATCAAGAACACCAGGGTTGCTTGTAGCACCATTTTCCTTGAAGGCGGCAAAATGTGCTCCTTGCATTTTGAGCGCTGTTGCCCCTATTGACACTAGGGGAACCCTATAGCTACCACCACCTCCGGACCAGTCCGTAGCTCAAGGGTTCCCTCGCCACAGTTCAAAAGAATAGGGCACACACATCACTTGCACGAGAAAATGATGTCAACGAACACCAAAAATGACTTCAAAAATATTTCATGCAACTGTGGCTGAAAATACAATTTTTAATTTTGAAGAATCAGACACAATTATTGTAGGCTCAGTATAATTGCATTAAGAGCATCTCCCTTTTTTGGCAGCCATGATGCTAGCTCTCTGTTCAATATCTTGGAAGGGATGAGATTCCACTTATTAAGCATGTTTCTCATATACAATGTGTGACATTTATCATGTTAGATGTACTGACATTAGGAAAGTAATACAGGCCGATCAGTAATTTCCTGTCTATTTGGGGAAATGCAAATCCGTGAGTGTGCGGCAGTTTTATGCGCTTATTATGCAGGAGCCGAAGCTGTTAAACACCTCAGGGAGAGAAGAGACTATTAAAGCTGTAACTTTGGTAACACCAGGCGTCTGATATTTCCTTCTGAATGAAAAGCTTAACTTGAAATGCCGTGTTCTGTAACCCTCCTTCCCTTCCACAGGGACCGGCGTGTCAAATGGAAGGAAAATGATTTAAATATGAAATGAGTCAGGGCTTTTTATTCTGTGCCGTGCATTAAAGGGAGCTCATATAGAAACGAGATGGATTTTCTGGCTTGTGTTCTCAGTATAATGAGTATTATAAGATGTAGCTTTGTGTGTATGGGGGTCACTATAGTATTAATAGTTATTTGGGACTTTTTTCTCTCCATTATTTCTATGGGAGAACAACTGAAAAAGGAGAGAGAAACTCATAAGGGCTCATTTATTTAGTGTGCAAAGTGCACTTTTTTTCAGGCAATCTGCTATTATTATTTTACCAACATTGTAGCGTTTTCCCCCAGAATTCCAGTTTCACTGCTGCGACAATTGGGGTTGCCCTGATGCAGTTGCGCCTGGTACGATTTTCCACGTGAGAGTGTTGTGTGCCTGATTCTTTTTGCACATTTGTGTTGCACCTATTGAGTAATGTGTGCCGCCTTGTTATAAATGGCAGTCTATAGGATGATATGCTGATTAAAATATAAGTAAACCTTTAAAATAAGTGAATGTAAAACAGATGAGGGGGCTATTCTAAGCACGTTTGTCATTTACATTCATTATTTATTTTTTTTATTCCAAGATATTAAGGGATACATGTACTGTTAATATGAATGAATTTTGTTACAACAGCGCCACCTGCTGGTCAGTTTCCCACCAGTCTGACCAGCAAGTAGTCAAGGAAGTTGTCAGGAGAAAGAAAGAGGCTGCTCTGATGTTCTTCTGCTTAGGAAAGATTTGGGACGCCGAAGTTCCTGCACCTGGACCTGACAAGCACTCTTGCCGGCTTTTGAAATTTACAGCATCTGCGGTGAGTCGGAGCGGTTACTTTATATTTTGTCCGTAGGAAAGATTTGAGAAAGGTTTCTAATTTTTTTCCTAAGCAGAAGAACATCAGAGCAGCCTCTTTCTTTCTCCTGACAACTTCCTTGACTACTTGCTGGTCAGACTGGTGGGAAACTGACCAGCAGGTGGCGCTGTTGGAACAAAATTCATTCATATTAACATTACAAGTATCCCTTAATATCTTGGAATAAAAACAAAATAAATAATGAATGTAAATGACAAAAGTTCTTAGAATAGCACTCTCATCAAGTTTACATTCACTTATTTTAAAGGTTTACTTATCCTTTAATATACTGTGAAATGCGATATCATGTTGTATGTGTTGTACCTATATATAACAGCAGTTTCTAAGAAAAGAATCCCTGGCAGATGAATAAAATGTTAATCCTTCAGTGACAGGGGCACCCAATAGAATGGGTTGACATGTTTAGCCAGTGCCAAAATAGAAATGAGAAGCTAAATGAGGTCTTCTCTGTACTAGGGGTCTTCAATGTGTTAGATTTTCACATGGATAATATCACAAAAAACTTACATTTTAAAGAAAACAGGGTGTAATACACTAGTCAAGGCAAAAATGGACATTTATGTTAGATATGAATCAACACAATGCTGGCTGAGTCTTTCTATTACCTACAATATGGTTCTTCGTAGAACCAAATACAAAGGGAAAAAGGATGCTCCAAAGGATGCCTTAATTTACCAAAGTCAACAAACAAACAACCACCGATATGGTTGACAAATATGGTCACTGAAATATCTAGTCCTCAGGCTAACAGTCAAATTAAATTGGGATTGGGGTGAAAGCCATGACATCTGATCACCCAGAGACCACACACATTAACCAGTAGAGGCTTTGGCCAAAAGAATTTCCCACCCATGTCAGCCCATATCATATTGTGATTATATTTTAGCCAAGGCTATCTGCAGGGGCAACTTTAGCTTTCGGTAGGGCTATAAAGTCTTCTTTTAAATAAGAGATCCAATTTTAATTGGATATTTATTAAAGGTATTGGTGATTTTGTTTTTAGTCCCCCCAATCTTTCTTTATTTCTCCATATGTTGATACTGGTCTATTTTCATACAAATGCTGTGCTTTGGGCAGGGAGAACCATTGCTTTTCTACGTGGGATGATACCGCTATCTCTTGCCTCCCACTCGGTGCTGCAGTTCAACTTATGGAATTGTCCACAGTATGTAAGACCATATATTTGTTGCTGGTCTCCAAACTACAGACTATCCAACAGTAGGGACAAATAAACCTGCTTGGAGAGCAAAATCCCAAAAGAGTCTCCATCTCTTTCCTCCCAGCCAGTGTATAAAGAGCGTCTGCCTTTGCATTCTTTTTCCCCAGCCTGTAAGTAATGATAAAGATAAAACGGGTAAAAAACAAAACCCACCAGGCCTGTCGGGGGTTTAAGCTACCAAATGGCCAATCACAGCCCTGAATGTTGCTCCCTGGTAAAAAAAAAGGTTGGGGACCCCTGCAATAGGATCTACCCTTTTTTAGTCAGGGCAGTAATTGGGGCTACCAGAGTGGAACATTTTTGAATATATTGTTGGTAATAATTGGCAAACCCCAAAAACCTGAACCTTTGTTGGTTTCATTTCCAGGCCTTCTTGGGAAATGATATATCCAAGTAAAGGCACTGAGGAAACCTCGAACAGATATTTTTCGAGTTTGGCATATAGGTGGTTTTGTCTCCATCTGGATAACACTTCCAGGACATGGGCACGATGAACAATTATGTTGGGAGAGTAAATCAAAATGTCATCAAGATATACCATGACCTAGCGACCCAAAAGATCACGGAAAATAACATTATCAAACACTTGGAAGATGGTTGGGGCATAACATAATCCGACAGGCATTATTAAGTACTCATAATGCCCATTCCAGGTATTAAACACCATCTTCCATTCATCTCCTTCCCTTATCCTGATTAAATTATAGGCACCCCTTAAATCCAGCTTGAAAAACCCTGTGTTACCTCTAACTCTGTCAAAGAGTTCAGAAATTAAGGGAAGGGGGTAACGATTCTTTACTGCCATCTTGTTTAACCCTCTATAATCGATACAAAGCCGTAGACTCCCATCTTTCTTTTAAAAAAAAAAAACGAAACCAGCCCCTGCAAGTGAAGTAAATTCTCTATCCATGTTCTCCTTAATATACTCTTCTATGGCTAGGGACTCAGGAAGAGAAAGCGGTTCAGTTTTACCCTTAGGAGGGGAGGAGCCTGGAAGTAACTCAATGGCACCATCTTAGAGACTGAAGAAGAAGATGGCACTGTGAAGTCCAATACTGTGAATCTGCACGGGGGGGGGGGTAAGTAAAACATTAGGGGCATTTGCCTGGGGTAGCAGTTAGGCTGGGGGGGAGGAGAAAGGGGGGGTCTAGGTAGGGTAGGGTTTTTTTTTAAATAAGGGGTTTACTTCTCCTTTAAGGCCTGTGAGTGGGGTAGGGTTTCAGCCTCCTTTTTACAGAACCTATGGAATTGCCTCAGTAGCTGAGCAAAATCCCAAAAAGAGCCTCATCTAGCCCAAACCATAGTCTCATGTAGGACAGCCATGCAATATTATTTTTTTGTATTATTATATTATACAGTGTATTATATTTTTATACAGTGTGTGTTTTTCATGACTCAGCGCTAAAGCTTCATAACCCTTTGATAATGGTCTGAGGATATTTGTAAGAGATTCTGATCTACATTTCATACTGTAAAAATGCCTTTTAATAGAAATGTGACACATTCCTTTGTATTCAGCCCATTCTGGCCCAATAGCTGTGACATTTCTGAGGCTTTTATTCAAAGGAGAACTAAACCCTAACAATTAATGTGTAAAAATGTCATATTTTATATAGTGAACTTATTGCATGAGGCTAAAGTTTGAGCTTGTCAATAGCAGCAATGATCCAGGACTTCAAACTTGTCACAGGGGGTCACCATCTTGGAAAGTGTCTGTGACACTCACATGCTCAGTGGGCTCTGATTGGCTGTTGAGAAGCTAAGCTTAGGGCTCGTCACTAATTATCCAGCAGAAAATGAGCTTCCCTGGCTGTAATATAAGATGATGCTACAGGTTGGACGCCAGGAGGTTCTTTGGTGCAAATAACAGATGGGATTTATTAGCATAATGCAAGTGCAAGTGACCACAGGTTTACTCACGCAGGAGTTGATGCAGGTGTAGCATATCACAGAGGAGGGAGGATAGTAGAAGATGATACAGCACAATGAAGACAGTCACTCCCATAAGGCACAGTAGTCAAGTGTACATCACTCCCTACACAACACTATATAGCAGTGTGGCAGGGGAGTGGTATTACACCCTTTGACCAATAACTAGTGGTGTATTAAATGGTATGTTACAGGGGCTTAATCCAATAACAATACAGTAAAGAAAGAGGGTAGGGAATTAACTCGGGCATAGCAAGTCCTATAGGTCCCTACACATCCATAACCACCTATGGGTCAAGCCACATAAGTAGCTGATATTTTAGACACTTTTCATCTGTACTGAGATTGCCAAACATTGGCCATAACTACCACTAGATTTTATACAACAGTGCCCTGTTGGGGGAATACAGTGATTGACAGGGAAGCTGATGCTACAGTAGAACCTTCTATATATGAGTGGAGAGTTAGTGAAATGGCACATTGTATGAAGCAGGCTCTGAGTACATGACTCCAAACTGAGGGTCTATTACCTATTTGCCCACTGGGAGTGTTGAAGGGGATTCGAATGGCCAATCACCTTTTTTAGGAAAAAACAGTGACCGTTGTAACTTCAAGTAGGTCTGTGCCTGTGATTTATTCAAAGCAGGGGGCGATTTTTTTGGTTATAATTACAGAAAACATATACAGGCAAACAAATTTAAGTTAAAGGAGAAGGAAAGCTCCAAGACAGTTTATTGCCAACATATTAGCCAAAATAGTGCAAGCTAGAACTCTATATTTATTCTGCAGAATGCTTTACCATACCTGAGTAAATGGCTCTAGACACTGTCTATGTTTGTTTAGGATAGAAGTTGCCATATAAGCTTGGTGTGACATCACTTCCTGCCTGAGTCTTTCCCTGCTCCCTCATAGCTCTGAGCTCAGATTACAGCAGGGATGGGAGGAGGGAGGGGGAGAGGGAGAGAGGAGCAAACTGAGCATGCTCAAGCCCTGCTCTGGAGGTTTAAGCTGAAAACAGGAAGTCTGATAGAGAAGCCCATGAGTACACAATAGAAGGAAAGAAATGTGGTGTTTCTTTTGATAGAGGACTCAGAGCAGCATTACTTTGAGGGTTTACTGGTGTATTTATATAGACCTTTCTGATAAAGCTTATTTAATTTTAGCCTTTCCTTCTCCTCTAAAGGGAAACTCCAGCTTCCAAACCAAAATTTTATAAAGAAGCCCACATAACATAGAGACCCCTAATATACCCATAACAGTTACCCGTTTCTTAAAAAAGTATAAATAAATGCCATTTTCTATGCTGAAATCCAGCTGTTTAACATTTCTTCTCCTTCTGCATCATTTGAAATCCTGGCAGGGAAGGAGGGACTAAACACTGACGTTACAAATTGTAACAACTTCTCCACAGCTTACAGACAGCATGCAGGAACTACATAACCCACAATGCATTGCACTATGATGTTCCTTTACTTATTGAAATCACGTTGCAGGGAATTGTGGGGTTTGGAGGATGCAGACCGAGGACAGATGGCTGTTGATACAAAGTAACAGTAGTCAGTCAGCTCAGCAAAGTAGTCAGACAGATCAGCAGGATAGCAGGGGGCTAGGCTTAGGGAACTTTCAGAAACCATTAAAACCATGAAAAGTCTGCATATTTTTTAATTGACATATCTATTGCAAAGTTGCTTGAAATTATGTTTACTTTCAAAAGGTTTAAGTTATGTTTTTGTTGTGTTCCCAATTAATTCTTCTGAAACAGAACAGACATGCCTACTTGCATTCTGAAGTTTTGAAACCTGCCGCAGCCACTATTAATTACGCTCAAACCAATAAAGTAAATATTTAACTCACAGTCTTTTCTTTTTCTCCTCATGTCTTTCCTATGTAGCTCCAGCTTACACACTCCCTACTTCCTGGATAGGCAACTCACCCCAAGTTTCACCCCCGTTTCACACATTGAAACTCATTAGACCCTCCGCTCTTTTTGATTGAGTGAGCAAAATCCTTGCTTCTTCCCATAATCTCATAGACCATCATGGGTGAGATATATAACTTCCATCGGGGTTGTTTTTAGTTATTGTGCCACAGCATGGAGACTAGAAAAAGAGACATCAGTGAAATCAGTTCCTGTTCAGGGGGCAAGGATTCTATGGTTACCACTTATGCCCCTTACCTGTGTTAAAATGAAAGATATCAAAATAATGAATCCAGTACAGTTAAGTCTAAACTTACAAATAGGCAATTATCAAAAATGTTTTACTAGCAAAAAAACTACTTTTCACTATACTTCATGTCCTTCAGAATAGCCAAAAGTCTTCATAATCTTCTCAGTCTAGAGTCCTTATTTGATAGTCAATGGTATGGTGGAGTTTGTGTAGTTATATTGTTCAAGTCTAGTGAGTAAAATTAACGAGACCAGAGATTCGGAGCCAGTCCACCGAGCAACCACCAGCGCCACCAGAGTATGATGAGGGAAACCACACTGGTGGAATTACCTAATTATACAATTATGCACAATTTTTTAAAAGAAAACATCTTGTTTAATTTCTGAGGTTGATTGGTCTCATCCAGCTGGTGGTCAAACCACACCATCTCCAGGTATATTTCACATAAAAATATAATCAAAGGATATTTATTTATTTAAGACTATGCCAACTGTTTTTGAACTCTGTAGTGGTGATCCTTACTCTAAAATATACAACTGAAATAACTGAATGGTTGTCATTAAATAAAACGGTCAGTTGTAAGGGGGCAGAGCTTCCATGGTGGAAAATTACAGGAGTAAAATAGGAAGATATAAATCTGGTGATGTGGTTTGAGAATATTTCAGCCTACTCCATGTGGCTTTCTCTGAGAGTTATTATGCTCATGGAATAGAAGGCTTGAGACTCTGTAATCCACCTTTGAAGACCATAGGGTTCCTTTACTAATGGCAGACACAGGCCTTAAGCTGATTCATAAGATTGTGCTTTTTATCACATAAGAAGTAGTAGTAGTAGTAGTTTTTCTTAGTGCAGAGCAGCTTTCTTATTGCATCTTCTACATGGCACACAGCGTAGTGCAAGGCAACACCTACTGTCCCTTGATGTTTCTTCCTTGCTCACCATACATGATATACCAAGAGATGCCCACATCCCTCCTTGTGGAGCTCCTCTTGTATGTGGAGTCATCTAGCACTGCCAGTGTTGCCTTGAACCACATTATAAACACAGCAGAGATATTTTTGCAATTCTACTGGATGTGTAGAACATGGGGAGTCCACTTTAACTAACACAAACATGGCTAACTCTATTGGCTACTCTATTGGTGGAGCCTTCCTGACAGAGAGTAGGATTGCAATTTTTTCTAGGTTGATTAGACTTCTGGGGTACTGGATGATCTATGAACCCTTCCTGAGATCAAGGGTAGGGTTTCTTTGCCTAGGTTAATTAGACTTCTGTAGTACTGAGGTTCCATGGAATCTTTCTGAGATCAAAGGCAGGGTTGCATTTTTTCCTAGGTTGATGAGACTTTGGTAGTGCTGGGGAATCTATGGACCCTTCCTGAGATCAAGGTTAGGGTTCCTTTTTCTATTTTGGTTAGACTTCTGTAGTACTGGGAAATTGATGGATCATTCCTGAGATCAAAGGTAGGGTTCCTTTTTTTTCTAGGTTGATTATATTTCTGTAGTACTGGGGGTTATATGGACTCTTTCTGAAATCAAAAACAGGGCTACATTTTTTCTAGCTAGCTTTATGAGACTTTTGTAGTACTGGGGGATATATAAACCCTTCCTGACAATAAAGTTAGGTTTCCTTGTTTTTCTAGGTTGATTAGGCTTTTGTGGCGGATCTATGAACCCTTCCCAACAACAAGGTAAGGGGTTAATTTTTCCCAGGTTGACTAGACTCCTGTAGTACTGGGGAAGTCTATAAATCCTTCCTGAGAATAAAGTTAGGGTTCCTTTTTTCCTGGGTTGATTAGACTTCTGTGGTATCTAGGATCTATGAACTCTTCCTACAATCAACATTAGGGTTTCTTTTTTTCTCTGTTGATTAGACTTCTGTGGTACTGGAGGAGCTATGAACCCTTCCTAAAATCAAGGTTAGGGTTTTTTTCTAGGTTGATTAGACTTCTGGGGTACTGGAAGATCCATGAATAGTGATGGGCGAATTTGCGCCGTTTCGCTTCGCCGAGAAATTCGCGAATTTCGCGTGAAATTCGCAAAACGGCGAGAAATTCGCGAAACTGCGCCGGCGTCTCGTTTTTTCGACGCCGACGCCCGTTTTTTGCGCCGGCGTCCGTTTTTCGAAAAAAATATTTTGACGCCGGCGAATTTTTTGCCGCGAATTTTCGCGGGCGATTCGCGAATTTATTTGCTGGCGGCGAAACGCGCAAATTCGCCGCGAATTCGCGCCTGGCGAATAAATTCGCCCATCACTATCCATGAACCCTTCGTAAGACCAAGGTTAGAGGTTCCTTTTTTCTAGTTTGATTAGACTTCTGTAGTACTGGGGGTTATATGGACCCTTTCTGAGATCAATGGAAGGGTTGCATTTTTTCTAGCTTGACGAGACTTGTAGTTTTGGGGGAATCAATAAACCCTTCCTGAGAATAAAGTTAGGGTTCCTTTTTTTTCAAGTTTGTGGTACTGAGGAATCTATGGACCCTTACTGATCAAGGGTTCCTGTTTTCTAGGTTGATTAAACTCCTGTACTACTGGCGTCTGAGATCAAAGTTAGTGTTTCTTTTTTTCCTAGGTTGATTAGACTTCTGTGGCACTGGAGGATCTATGAACCCTTCCTAAGATCAAGGTTAGGGTCTCTCTTTTTTCTAGGTTGATTAGACTGCTGTAGTACTGGGGTATCAGTGGACTGTTCCTGAGATTAAAGGCAGGGTTGCATTTTATTCTAGGCTGATTAGACTTCTGGTGTACTGGAGGATCCATGAACCCTTCCTAAGGCCAAGGTTAGGAGTTCCTTTTTTGTAGGTTGATTAGACTTCTGTAGCACTGGGGGGTTCTATGGACCCTTCCTGAGATTAATGGTAAGGTTTCATTTTTTCTAGGTTAATGAGAATTTTGTAGTACTGGGGGATCGATAAACCATTCTTGAGTTTAAAGTTAGGGTTCCTTTTTTTCTAGGTTGATTAGACTTCTGTGGTACTGGATGATCTATGAACCCTTCCTAAGATCAAGGTTAGGGTTTCTCTTTTTCCTAGGTTGATTAGTGTTGGGGTATCAGTGGTCTGTTCCTGAGATAAAAGGGCAGGGTTGCATTTTATTCTTGGCTGATTAGACTTCTGGGGTACTGGAGGATCCATGAATTCCTAAGACTAAGATTAGTGGTTCCTTTTTTCTAGGTTGATTAGACTGGAGGTTTTATGGACCCTTCCTGAAATCAATGGCAAAGTTTGATTTTTTCTAGGTTAATGAGACTTTTGTAGTCCTGGGGAATCGATAAACCATAACTGAGTCTAAAGTAAGTATTCCTTTTTTTCTAGGTTGATTAGACTCCAAGTCTGGGGTATTGGAGGATCTATGAACCCCTCCTAAGATCAAGGTTAGCGTTTTTCTTTTTTCTAGGTTGGTTAGACTTCTGTGGTACTGGGTGATCTGTGGACCCTTCCTGAGATCAGTTTTTTAGGTAGATAACACTTTTGTGGAACTGAGGAGCATCCAACAAAAACCTTGGAAATTTTCCTCCAAGGGCAAAAAGCTGTAAGCACAGATAGAGAGTAACCAACAAGTTCTGAAGATGGCTGGGGATTTGGGCAAGAAATAAGTATTGTGACAGTTGTAAAGGAGATAAATGATGTTCAGTTTTAATATATTGGAGTGAAATAGACTATCTTCATAAAGATGGGGGAATAACATTTTGCTGTAGGGTAATTCCAGTAATTTATAGTTTTGCATCAAGGCAAGTTCCATTTATTTATATATATTCGAACAATGTGTTTTCTTTTGTCAACTGTTTTAAGACAAAGAATGAATGACTATAATGATTATATTGTTACGAGCAATTCACATTTTGGCACGTGTTCATAATTTTTCTGTGAAAAGCCAAGATGGCATATAATGTTCTATCTTTAAACCTGAAGCAAAATCATTTGTGGTCGTTGAAGTTGTCTCATGTGGGCGGTGGTTGCAATTATGAAACCGACTCACCACCTGGCAGGACGGTCAGTCTCTCCCCCAAAAGTAACTACAGACTTGAATAACAAGAATATTTTAGGAAATAAAGAAAGTATTCAGATAAGAAATGTTTTTTTGGGGTTTTTTTTTTTTTTTATTCACTGTCTGAAGAAATAAAATTAGAGAGTCGGATGAAATATAAATAAATAGACGTATGTAATTATTCTCAAACCCCATGACCTGCGGCAGTTTCGGTGGAATTCAGATGAAACGGTTGGACTTGCTGCAATGAGGGGAGTAAATGATCACATACAGGAACAAATATGATTAAAATGGGTGTGTGGAAGAATTACAGTCAATGTTATACAGAAATGTTTAGTTTAGTGCAAGTAGTAACTCTGAACAATGGAGTATAGTTATATGGGTCAAATTAAAGGCCACATGCACTGTGCAAATAAAATGATCCTACTACACGAGTGATTGTTTCACCAATATTTAATGTATTAGTTGTCCTCATGGATTATGTCTATACCCCCACCCCAGTAGACTGGGGTATTTAGTATTAATGAAGCATTATCTTTACAAATCTGTGACTTTTAATATCCAATATCCTTATCATTTACAGTAGGGGGTACATTATCCCTTATAATACATGAGTGATACTCAGAGTTCCCTGTATAACTCAGCCTGCAGCCTTGTGCCTTTATATGGTCACAGAACAACCCCTCAGTGACTTCTGATATCCTTATCATTTACAGTAGGGGGTACATTATCCCTTATAATACATGAGTGATACTCAGAGTTCCCTGTATAACTCAGCCTGTAGCTTTATGCCTTTATATGGTCACAGAACAACCCCTCAGTGACTTCTTATATCCTTATCATTTACAGTAGGGGGTACATTATCCCTTATAATACATGAGTGATACTCAGAGTTCCCTGTATAACTCAGCCTGCAGCCTTGTGCCTTTATATGGTCACAAAACAACCCCTCAGTGACTTCTTATATCCTTATCATTTACAGTAGGGGGTACATTATCCCTTATAATACATGAGTGATACTCAGAGTTCCCTGTATAACTCAGCCTGCAGCCTTGTGCCTTTATATGGTCACAGAACAACCCCTCAGTGACTTCTGATATCCTTATCATTTACAGTAGGGGGTACATTATCCCTTATAATACATGAGTGATACTCAGAGTTCCCTGTATAACTCAGCCTGCAGCCTTGTGCCTTTATATGGTCACAGAACAACCCCTCAGTGACTTCTAATATCCTTATCATTTACAGTAGGGGGTACATTATCCCTTATAATACATGAGTGATACTCAGAGTTCCCTGTATAACTCAGCCTGCAGCCTTGTGCCTTTATATGGTCACAGAACAACCCCTCAGTGACTTCTAATATCCTTATCATTTACAGTAGGGGGTACATTATCCCTTATAATACATGAGTGATACTCAGAGTTCCCTGTATAACTCAGCCTGCAGCCTTGTGCCTTTATATGGTCACAGAACAACCCCTCAGTGATTTCTAATATCCTTATCATTTACAGTAGGGGGTACATTATCCCTTATAATACATGAGTGATACTCAGAGTTCCCTGTATAACTCAGCCTGCAGCCTTGTGCCTTTATATGACAATTGTAGTCCATTAACATTATATAAGAGGTGATGCATTATTCCTTATATAACTCTATTTCCAAGACAAATTTATAGTATGTTCAACACAATGACTTTAGCTGGAAAGGGAACTGGCACAAGAGGCAATGAATGTGCTGAGTGACCTTCCTTGATCTGAACTCTGGGCATCAATGCTGCCTCCTTGGCTGTTTTGCCCTGGGCTACTTGGCCAGTTATTCTGCATGTGAAATTCCAACCTTTCCAGCACTATCAGAATGAATTATCTTTGACATGTTGCTTTACCCTCCCAGTGACTGGTGACTTGGAATAATATGCTGAAAACAATACAGAACAGGAAATAAGTAAAATATTTATTTCCATTGCTAATAGGGAGTTCATAGTAACAGATCTCGAAGTTTAGACTGGTATCTCTCTGTATATAGTCTGTACAGAGAGATCCCATTAAATTATGGCAGTATAGGTATTCCTCTGTACTAAGCACAATTCAGCAGGAACAGTCCCTAAGTTTGCTCATAGTCTGTACAGAGAGATCCCATAAAACTATAGCAGCATAGGTATTCCCTGTACTAAGCACAATTCAGCAGGAACAGTCCCTAAGTTTGCTCATAGTCTGTACAGAGAGATCCCATAAAACTATGGCAGCATAGGTATTCCCTGTACTAAGCACAATTCAGCAGGAACAGCCCCTAAGTTTGCTCATAGTCTGTAGAGAGAGATCCCATAAAACTATGGCAGCATAGGTATTCCCTGTACTAAGCACAATTCAGCAGGAACAGCCCCTAAGTTTGCTCATAGTCTGTACAGAGAGATCCCATAAAAGTATGGCAGCATAGGTATTCCCTGTACTAAGCACAATTCAGCAGGAACAGTCCCCTAAGTTTGCTCATAGTCTGTACAGAGAGATCCCATAAAACTATGGCAGCAAAGGTATTCCCCTGTACTAAGCACAATTCAGCAGGAACAGCCCCTAAGTTTGCTGACAGAAACAAAGGATAGGTATTTACACAGTAGCACTAAGAGAGCAGAACAAATAATACCGACGTATAATTCACTGACAAATGATTTGGCAAGGAAAGTGTTTGGGCATGAAAGCCATGAAAGGGGCAACTCTGCAAATCACATCCTCTCCATCCAATCAAAACAATTCTCCTGTCAGTATCAGCGTATGTACATAGGCGCTGATGTATCATTAAACAACAAGTAATAAATCACGTCTGTTTTTCTCCAGCGCAGCAGCATTTGACAAATTCAGTCTTTCAGCGTTATTATCAGAGGAATACCAGGAAGCAAACACCGAATTCCCGGGAGGAACATTCGCTGAAGAAAAAGCTGTCAGAAGCCGCGTTGTTCTGAGAAGTCGAGAAATTGTGAGAGGAGCGACAGTTACACAAACTCGGGCATTTCTGCAAATCATTTCTAGAGATTTAGGATTTGGGAAATAGAAGTGGAAAAGCCTGAGATGCTGCCGGAGCCAACGAGCCATGTGGCGGAGAATTACATTTAAATTTGGGTGTTTACTGTCCCTTCTGTAAATATTGCTGCATTAACCCTATAAGTGCCAGGCAACCTAGAAACAACAGCGCTGACCCCAAGGTGACTCCATTCCTGCATTTCACGCTTTCACTGTGGCCTGTGCTGCTCCATGGATACCTCCCAATATTTTGGAAATAGAAAGAGGGACAAAAAGATTTGCTGCTCGAAAATTGTTTTGACCACACCCATTTTGTGGCCACACCCCCTAATTAACGTGTTCATTTTACAAAATTTGGCAGGTTAGTTAAGTTTCTGTGTTTTTTTGTGTTATTACAATTTTGCTAATGAAGATGAATTGCCCTTTAAACTGCAAGTCACAGTTTCCACAAAAGACCTGCTTATCTTAAATTGTTACAATTGTTTCTTACCGTATCTTAAATTGTTACAAATGTGTCTAAGTGCACCTGCCACGTAATCTGGGCTCTCTGCCCAGAGTCAATTAAGTTAGAATATTGTATGTTTTTCTGGCTGTTCAGTGCAGGAGGTCAAAGAGAAAGTTGGGACATTTCAGTAACAAACCCGGGACTGCGGGTTGAGATGTCAACATCCGGACTGGCCTGCGAAAAACAGTTGGGAGGTATGTTACTGTATGAAGGGTCTGAGACACTGTTAAAACACAAGTGAATGCACATTCTCACTCAGAATGGTGGGACCAGATGATGTCCAATGGGTGTCCATTAATTCTCACGGGTAGGTATTGATGGGCGAATAAATTTCCCTGGCACAAATTTGCAGCGAATTTCCATGTTTCACTGCCGGCGAATAAATTCATGAATCTCCAGCGAAAATTCGCAGGTGAAAATTATACGGCGTCAATTTCCAATTTTAAGATTGTAAGAGGAGAGCTCCGTTTCTCCAGTCACTTCTTTTTGTTGCAGATGCTGTTCACCTTTAAATTAACTTTTAGTATGTTATAGAATGGCTAATTCTAAGCAACTATTTAATTGGTCTTCATTATTTATTTATTTTATACAGTTTTTTTTTTTTTCAATTATTTGTTTTACTTATTCTGACTCTTTCCTGCTTTCAAATGGGGGTACAGCAGAGTTAAAATTGCAAAAAGCAACAAATATTTGCAAGATTTAAAGGAAAAGTAAACCCTCCGAATTTTTTCCTTTGCCGGTCCTTTTCACAGTTCCTCCACTGGATCATCAAATGAAGATACAATTAAAGATCAGCGCCGCAGGCTATGGAAAGAAACCAAATAACAGAACCTAGTGCAATATTGTCAATATTTAGTGCAATCACCAAAGTGTTACAGCACTAATCTGTGTGTGTCTTGAACGATAGAAAGTCTATGCATAGATTTTTTTTAAAGTGCTATAGGGAGTTCTACAAGGTGCCATCTCCAAAATAAAATGAAGTGCTTTTAGTGCTTGCTTCAAAGGGTAAAATGAATTAAAATAAGGGTAGGACTACACGGCCGTTTTCGGCGCGATCCGACGCGCTGCGACAAAACGCCAGTGACAAATGCGACGGAAATAAGGTAAGAGATAGGAATGTCGGATGAAGTTGCAGCGCTGATCCGACGCCGGATCAGCGCTGCAACTTCATCCGACATTCCTATCTCTTACCTTATTTCCTTAAAACTTATTGCACTTACATAAGTCCCACTTCTGAGCGCATATCAAACAAGCCAGTCTTATAGTGCAGATCCTGGAGGTGAACATTTGCAATGCAAAGAAATGGGTTCTGCCGGCGTCTCCCTCTCCCGTAGGCACCTGTACATCCAATCACTGCTGAGACAGGAAGTGATGTCACACCTGACGCGTTTCGCTGAGGTCAGCTTCTTCAGAGGTGGATTTCCTTTCCCTACTAATTTCCTATAAATATATATAGTCCATTCAGTGATCTGTTATCCCTTCCCTATAAAGTCCATATAGACACCAGGTTAAAAAGGCTGTTTATACTACAAAAGTTCTAGGTTTGTCTTTAGAGCGCAGGTTGACTTTCAATCAATGAGTAAATAAATACAATACATAAACACCTTGTACAAATAGAACAGTATAGCAATCCTTAAAGCAGTCTAAAATACCCTATAAAAAGTAGTGAAGGGCGAATAAATTTGCCTGGCACGAATTTGTGGCAAGTTCCACATTTCACCACCGGCGAATACACTCGCAGGCGTCAATTTCCGATTTTCCTGATTTTGCGTGAAAATGTCAGATTTTCACGATTTTTTTAGTAAAAATGTCCGAATTTCACGATTTTTTTTTTGTGAAAATGTCAGATTTTCATGATTTTTTCATGAAAATGTCCGAATTTCAAGATTTTATCGTGAACTTACTGATTTCGCAATTTTTGCGTGAATTTTTCGTGAATTTCTAAAAATTTGCGGGAAATTCGCTATTTTTTCAGCAAAGCGAAACGGGAGAAATTCGCCCATCACTAATAAAAACCTCTCAAATTAATATCAATATTTAAAAGGGGAATAAAAGTCTGCATATCGTATATCCATTTGCTTTCCCCTTGCAGCGTTTTTAGCGTTATGGCCCCCCGTCTCCAGTTTCAATACCCTAAAATTTTAGTCCCTGAGGGTTTTTTTTATGCTGTTCTTTAAAATGCTTTGACACACTATGGCTCACTACTCCAGCTCTAATATTCGTTACATGTTCATTGATTCGCTCCCTTAGCTTCCTGATTGTTTTCTCTACGTACTGGAGTCCACAAGGACATTTTGAGCAATAAATGAGATTTTGGGATGTGCACTTTATACAGCATTCAATATTATATACCCTGTGTACTGCATATGCTATAAATTATTTTTTTTTCACTGAATACTTGCATGCTTTGCAGAGTACACAGGGAAGAAAAACATCTCCATTAATTTTTCTCTGTTTTTGGTTCTATCAATTTAGTTGGAATATAACTATGAACCAGCTGCTGCCTGAAGTTTTTTGCTCTCCTAAACACGACTTCAGGTTTTTTTGGGATGTTATCCTTCAGCATTTTGTCAGATTCAAGGATACTCCAATGCTTGGAGAGAATTCTTTTTATTTCGTGGGCTCCAGGTGCATATGTAGCGATAAAAGTGCACCTATTAGCTTTAACAGTCTCCTTATGTGCTAGTTTTCCTTTAATTAAAGGTGAAGGAAAGGTTAAAACTAAGTAAGCTTTATCAGAAAAGTCTATATAAATACACCAGTAAACCCTCAAAGTAATGCTGCTCTGAGTCCTCTGTCAAAAGAAACACTGCATTTCTTTCCTTGTATTGTGTACTCATGGGCTTCTGTATCAGACTTCCTGTTTTCACCTCCAGGGCTAGGGCTTGAGCATGCTCAGTTTGCTCCTCCCTCCTCCCTGCTGTAATCTGAGCCCAGAGCTATGAGTGAGCAGGGAGAGACTCAGGCAGGAAGTGATGTCACAGCAAGCTAATATGGCAACTACTATCCTAAAGAAACAGACACCTTCTAGAGCTGTTTACTCAGGTATGATAAAGCATTCTGCAGAATAAATATAGTGTTCTATTGTGGCTAATCTATTGGAAATAAACTGCTTCGGTAACCTTCCTTCTCCTTTAAGTCCTCGCTTTTTATTCCTGCAGCCTTTGTCAACTGATTTTTTTATACACTCCTTTTTGTAGCCCCTTTCCGCAAATCTGTTTTTAACAAATTCTATTTCTTTATCCATTTCTTCTGGTTCAGAGCAATTCTTTTTTATGCGGCATAGTTGGCCCAAGGGTAATTTATTTATCCATGTTGGGTGGTGGTTGCTGCTTGCAGACATCAACTACTTTAAAAAAAAAATTTCAATTAATTTCCACTTTTTTTCAGATATATTTCGAAATGTAGAAAACTTATGTGATCAGAATTAAAATTTAATGAAAACTCACAGTTAAAATCATTTTGGTTCAGGTTTTCTACAAATTTGATTGTCTGACGGTGGGCCCTGCCATATCAATAAAATATAATCTATGAAATGATGCCAGAGAACAAGACTCATGCAAAGCTTAGGCAAGACTTCCTGGTTCTCCCAATAACCCATCAGGAGGATTCATCTTTTAAATGGGGGTCACTGACCCCATCTAAAAAACAAATGCTCTGTAAGGCTACAAATGTATTGTTATTTCTACTTTTTATTATTCCTTATTCTATTCAGGCCTCTCCTATTCATATTCCAGTCTCTTATTCAAATCAGTGCATGGTTGCTAGGGGAATTTGGACCCTAGCAACAAAATAGCTGAAATTGCAAACTGGAGAGCTGCTGAATAAAAAGCTAAATAAGTCAAAAACCACAAATAATAAAAAATGAAAACCAATTGAAAATTGTCTTAGAATATCCCTCTCTAGATCATACTAAAAGTTTATTTAAAAGGGGAACAACCCCTGTATTTGCTATTTTTGGGCTACAAGGTTGTTAAACACTCGATTACATTGGGCATGAACTTTCCGAAAAGTATGTATCTATTAAAATATAAAAGCACGTAATTGACGCTTTCTGGCAGAGCGTTGGATTTTGGTGTGAAAGGTCACTGTGAGCTTTAGAATTGAGTGGTAGTTGGAAATGTCCTTCATTGAACTCCATTACTCGCTGAAATGTCAGCCTCTTCCTCCTCACCTTCCAGGCAGAACGTTAATAACCCAATTACAGGAAGGAACGGCAGGAACTCGTAGTAAATAAATGCTCCGTTATTTCTTTCTTAATGAAGGTGCGTGTAATTAGTGTCGCTGCGTTATGCAAAATGGGATGATGGCGCCTCTAATGAACAAGCTCAGGGATCACATCTGGGGAAATACAACTCTTTTATTTTATGTTTACTCTTTAAATTAACTTTCCGTATGATCTAGAGAATGAAATCCTGAGACAATTTCCAACTTTTACAATTTTCAATTTTTATTTAATTGTTTGTGGTTTTTGAGTTATATATCTGTAACCTTGTTATGAGCTAAGGGGGCCCAGTCTGAAGGTCAGTTAGGGGGAGATTTGGGGTGAGTACTTATTTGTACCCTGTGTACCCCTGGAACTATAGCAGGGTTACACCCCAATGTTTCTATATATCTATAACCTTGTTATGAGCTAAGGGGGCCCAGTCTTAAGGCCAGTTAGGGTGAGATTTGGGGTGAGTGCTTATTTGTACCCTGGGTACCCCTGGAACTATAGCAGGGTGACACCCCAATGTTTCTATATATCTGTAACCTTGTTATGAGCTAAGGGGGCCCAGTCTGAAGGTCAGTTAGGGGGAGATTTGGGGTGAGTGTTTATTTGTGCCCTGGGTACCCCTGGAACTATAGCAGGGTGACACCCCAATGTTTCTATATATCTGTAACCTTGTTATGAGCTAAGGGGGCCCAGTCTGAAGGTCAGTTAGGGGGAGATTTGGGGTGAGTGCTTATTTGTACCCTGGGTACCCCTGGAACTATAGCAGGGTGATTGTTACCCCAATGTTTCTATATATCTGTAACCTTGTTATGAGCTAAGGGGGTCCAGCCTGAAGGCCAGTTAGGGTGACAGTTTGTTTCCTTAATTATTGGACGTCAACAGATACAGATGGAAATATTAGAATTATTTTACATAGAAAAAGTATTGAATGCTAATCCTGTGATGTATAAAGCTAAACTAAAGTTATGAATATGAATGAATATTCACATAATGAGAATGGAAGTCTTCTGCAGAATTACTGGCATGTTTGAATAAAGTTTCTGTGATCACTTTAAACTTCTACTGCCCAGAGAGATGTATTTGAGCACTTGCAAGCCATAGTAAACATATTGAATTCATTTTGTAGCAACCGTTTCCATGGAAATCTGCTTTTGTACTCAGATAGTGACCTTACCTAAAATAAACGAAGCAACAATGTCATGTACAGCAGCAGAAAATGTGTATTTTAATGGCAAGAAGGTTTTTCATGTGATGATGGTGTAAAAGAATCAACTCTAAATTTGGCTTCTAACATGAAACAATATCATTATAATGCTGATTCTATAGTTTATAGGTTTCTAAGAACATGAGCGTCTGAGAAAGATACATAAACCTTATAATAAATCTTTTTAAATCTTTGTTACATAGTTTATATTTAAAACATTTTTACATTTTACCTGAAACTCATAACTACGCTAGTTACGAGGGGGGTTCAAATTGATGGAATGTTTTAGCAATTGGCAATGGGTCATTTTTAGTGATCTAAAATGTAAAATATATAATTAATAAATTACAAGAATCAGTATATTTTAGCTTTAAATGAGCTTAAAGTAATTAATCAAAAAGAATCTTTGCAATAATAATGTTTTTACTTGGTCCGAACTTGGTGAAACTGTTCCGATCATTTATCACCCAAGATGCTGTATAATTACTTATTCACTCTCTTGTCATATCACATCTAGACTACTGTAACTCTCTTTTAATTGGCTTTCCCCTCCAGAAACTGTCAGCTCTCTAGTCCATAATGAACACTGCCTCCAGGCTTATACACCTCAGTAACCGCTCCTCCTCTGACAATCTCTCTTCCAGTCTCTCTGCCAGTTTCTCTGCCATGTCACTCTGCCAGACTCTCTGCCATACCAAATTGACAGTCTCTCTGCCATGCCACAGTGACAGTCTCTCTGACAGTCACTCTGCCTGTCTCTCTGCCAGTCTCTCTGCCAGTCTCTCTACCAGTCTCTCTGCCATGTCTCTCTGCCAGTCTCTCTACCAGTCTCTCTGCCATGTCTCTCTGCCAGTCTCTCTACCAGTCTCTCTGCCATGTCACTCTGCCTGTCTCTTTGCCAGTCTCTCTACCAGTCTCTCTGCCTGTCTCTCTGCCAGTCTCTCTGCCAGTCTCTCTACCAGTCTCTCTGCCATGTCTCTCTGCCAGTCTCTCTACCAGTCTCTCTGCCATGTCACTCTGCCTGTCTCTCTGCCAGTCTTTCTACCAGTCTCTCTGCCATGTCACTCTGCCAGTCTCTCTACCAGTCTCTCTGCCATGTCACTCTGCCTGTCTCTTTGCCAGTCTCTCTACCAGTCTCTCTGCCTGTCTCTCTGCCAGTCTCTCTGCCAGTCTCTCTGCCATGTCACTCTGCCTGTCTCTCTGCCAGTCTTTCTACCAGTCTCTCTGCCATGTCACTCTGCCTGTCTTTCTGCCTGTCTCTCTACCAGTCTCTCTGCCAATCTCCCTGCCATGCCACAGTGACATTCTCACTGAAAGTCTCTCTGACAGTCACTCTGGCAATCCCTGCACTGGCTTCCACTACCTTTCACAATAAAATTCAAATTAATGACCCTGACATTCAAAGCACATCATAACTCTGTCCCACCCTACATCTCTGAACTCATCTCTATATACTCACCAAACCGCTTACTACTCTCCTCTACTGACCTGCTCCTCAACTCTTCTCTCATTACCTCCTCACATGCTCACATTCAAGACTTTGCAAGGGCTGCACCCCTCCTCTGGAACTCTCTCCCACAGTCTGTCCCACTTTCTCCCAACCTTTCTGCTTTCAAAAGATCTCTTACACCTCACTTATTTAGAGAAGTCAACCCTCACTCTGTTTAACTACCAAACGCAACATCACATACAGTAACACATTTCTCACCCACTCAATTCTGATCTTGTCCACTCCCACACCTTGTGTATTACTCCCTTCCCCTTTTATATTGTAAGCTCTTTTGTATAGGGCCTTCCTCACCTTTTGTACCAGTAATGGTCATTATGTATGTAACTCTGTATGTAATACGTATGTAATTCATGTGATTTCTTTGCATAATCACATTTATTTTACAGCTCTGTGTAATATGTGTATATATATATATATATCTATATATATATATATATATATCTATATATATATATATATATATATATATATATATATATATATATATATATATATATATATATATATATATATATATAGTAATAATAATAATAATAATTAGAGTCTAGTAATCCTCCCCAACCAATCAGATCTTTTCCCCAACAGCTGAGCAGAAAATATTAGTTACACTATGGCATTGCCTGTGTCAAGTAATAACGTATTCTGCACTGGATATGAATTCCTCTGGGTTATGTGAAATGGGGGGTAATAAAGCTGAGGGGGGGTTGGAGAGAGTGGAGGGGGGGGATGAGAGAGAAAGATATTGGAACAAGGGAAGGAGTGGGTACAATGAATGTCATTTTATTGATGTTTGGAGGGGAACGACATGTCCCCAGTGGCATTTCCCTGACCTCTCGGTTGATGTTGTTTCCGCTGAAATGAAAAACCAATTTGGGCAGCAGGAATACGATTCATTTTGGAGCAGATTTTACTGAACCATTTCCCCCGACCATTATGTGAATTTACTAACAGCTTGGCCCATTAAGCTGACAACTTAAATGTGCTGCTCGGAGAGAGGGGGGAAGGGAACATGTCAGAATAAGAGACTTTGGATTGAAAACGAAACAAGAAGGGTGGTCATTGGGACTAGCGCATGGAGGCAACAGAAATATTTGCACCCCTAGAAATCACTAGTAATAATCACTATTGCTGTTTACAATAGAGTAGCTCCAGCCCACCATAAGGGGTCAGTCAGTTGACCTATCAGGGGTAGGGTCGGACTGGTCTAAGGGGTCACCGGGAAAAAACCCAGTGGGCTCTGACCCTTGTGGGCCCCCACTCACCCCGACCCACACCCCACCAGTGACCCTAGTCACTGTACACTGACTTCTCCCACCAACCCCCAATCACACTGTTATAAAATAAAAACAGATGTGGGGGAGGGGGGCTGGTGTATGGGGGATGCAGGGGGGATGCAGCTGAGGAGGGGGGGCTGGTGTATGGGGGATGCAGGGGGGATGCAGCTGAGGAGGGGGGGCTGGTGTAAGGGAGAGTTGGGGGCTAGTATATGGGGGATGTAGGGGGGAAGCGGCTGGCATGGGGGCTGCTGGGCCTGGGGAGCCTTGAGTTGAAAAACCCCAGTGGGTCACAGACCCCCAGTCTGATCAGTCTGAATCAGGGGGTCCTGGATGCTCACAGTCAGTCACAGAAGGGACGGCCTGTTAGGCATATGGGGCCCCATCAATCCTCACAGCTATCCTGGCATCTCACGTTAAGCCCCTTGATGTGCCACAAATTATTCAAAACATCAGACGTGTCTAGGTTTGCCACCTTTTCTGGAAAAAAATACTGGCCATCATGTATTTTTATGGTTTTTCTCTATTAATAACATTGTCACCAAGCAGCATTTTTACCGGCCAGGCCGGTAAAACACTGGCCAGGTGGCAACCCTAGACGTGTCCAGTCTGTGGCCCTCCTGCTGCTCCTGCCCAACATCTCCCAGAAGCCTTAGTCCAACACTCACTGAGGACCTGGACACAACAACAATTTGTGCGGCCCTTCCATTAGTTGTGGACTTTATTTCAGGTTCTGATTATTCAGTTTATGGGACTGAATGATCTAATGTATATATATAATGTATACACGGTGCATTGTTATATTGTTATATTTAGCAGATTGCCAGACTGGCCGGGGGCACCTGTTGGGGAGACACCGTTTGGGTGGGGTTTACAAGCAGCTGCAATTTAGTAGTTCAGAGAACAATAGCTGCAGCGGAGGAGGGGGTGTAACGTGTGTTATGTGATCAGGGAGCCAGTTGCCCCGACTTGCGGACAGAAGTGACGAGAGAATGAATAGAATGGGGTGGAGGTGCTGATGGGTGTCATTTGTATCACTGCTGTCTCCTTCTAGTGTATGTGTGTAAGAAATATATAGTTACTATAGAAGAAAGTCTCTTTCTGTAGCATTTAATAAGTTTACTCTCCCTTTACTCCCAAACACTCTGGTACTATTCACCCCCAGATAGCTAGAATCTCAGCCATAAAGCAGGACAGGACTGCTGCTTACAATGGGGATCAGATAAGATCTGTGCAGCCACTGGGACAGAATGCTCTGTTATACAGATAGCTAGAATCTCAGCTGCCATAAAGCAGGACAGGACTGCTGCTTACAATGGGGATCAGATAGGATCTGTGCAGCCACTGGGACAGAATGCTCTGTTATACAGATAGCTAGAATCTCAGCTGCCATAAAGCAGGACAGGACTGCTGCTTACAATGGGGATCAGATAGGATCTGTGCAGCCACTGGGACAGAATGCTCTGTTATACAGATAGCTAGAATCTCAGCTGCCATAAAGCAGGACAGGACTGCTGCTTACAATGGGGATCAGATAGGATCTGTGCAGCCACTGGGACAGAATGCTCTGTTATACAGATAGCTAGAATCTCAGCTGCCATAAAGCAGGACAGGACTGCTGCTTACAATGGGGATCACATAGGATCTGTGCAGCCACTGGGACAGAATGTTCTGTTATACAGATAGCTAGAATCTCAGCTGCCATAAAGCAGGACAGGACTGCTGCTTACAATGGGGATCAGATAGGATCTGTGCAGCCACTGGGACAGAATGTTCTGTTATACAGATAGCTAGAATCTCAGCTGCCATAAAGCAGGACAGGACTGCTGCTTACAATGGGGATCAGATAGGATCTGTGCAGCCACTGGGACAGAATGTTCTGTTATACAGATAGCTAGAATCTCAGCTGCCATAAAGCAGGACAGGACTGCTGCTTACAATGGGGATCAGATAGGATCTGTGCAGCCACTGGGACAGAATGTTCTGTTATACAGATAGCTAGAATCTCTGCTGCCATAAAGCAGGACAGGACTGCTGCTTACAATGGGGATCAGGGGAGTGAGTACATTTCCATACATATTCCATGTTACTATGCAATTTAAGGAGATATTATATTATTTATCTGTTAAGTTAAAGCTTATTTATAGTACATTCATTATACCTCTTTGCTGGTTATGTGTTAAGGTCCAGTCACTGTGTAAATGTAATCGCTGGTAAAAACAGTGTCCGTCTGTCCCTTTCTGTTCTTGTTCTGACTCATGAAACAATGTAGTAGAAGTCAGTTTTCCCACAGATCCTGCCTACTTTATTGCTACAAGTCATTGTCACATTGGAGGGGAGTTATACAGTATATACAGTATATATATATAAGGTTCAAGGTGTCATTTTATAAAATGTATTGGAGAGGAGGAGGGGTAGAGACAATGTGAATAGCGCAGAAGGGAAGATAACCCCCATGTTACGGGGCAGCAGTAGAACAAAGACCCCCGGGTTGTGTCATGTGCCGAGCACGGGGTATATCAGTCAGTGTGACTCCATAATCCCTAATAGGATCTGTCTCTTTAATAGAGGAGCCGAATGTACTGCAGTGAATGGGGCAGATATGTCTGTGACCTTGGCCAATGACAGTTGGACAGAATCTGTCAGCAGTTATTATAAAGCAGCCCCGGTGTTTGTCATTCCAGCCTTTGTACTCACATAGTGACATTGGGCAGCAGTGTGTAGCACAGGAGGGGTGCAGATTTTATCTAGTAAAGTTCTGGAACTGTGTGATACTGTATAGTAAGGATCTTGTCTGGGGAGTGTAACAGTGGGACAGTGTGTATAGTAAGGATCTTGTCTGGGGAGTGTAACAGTGGGACAGTGTGTATAGTAAGGATCTTGTCTGGGGAGTGTAACAGTGGGACAGTGTGTATAGTAAGGATCTTGTCTGGGGAGTGTAACAGTGGAACAGTGTGTATAGTAAGGATCTTGTCTGGGGAGTGTAACAGTGGGACAGTGTGTATAGTAAGGATCTTGTCTGGGGAGTGTAACAGTGGGACAGTGTGTATAGTAAGGATCTTGTCTGGGGAGTGTAACAGTGGGACAGTGTGTATAGTAAGGATCTTGTCTGGGGAGTGTAACAGTGGAACAGTGTGTATACTAAGGATCTTGTCTGGGGAGTGTAACAGTGAGACAGTGTGTATAGTAAGGATCTTGTCTGGGGAGTGTTACAGTGGGACAGTGTGTATAGTAAGGATCTTGTCTGGGGAGTGTAACAGCGGGACAGTGTGTATAGTAAGGATCTTGTCTGGGGAGTGTAACAGTGAGACAGTGTGTATAGTAAGGATCTTCTCTGGGGAGTGTAACAGTGGGACAGTGTGTATAGTAAGGATCTTGTCTGGGGAGTGTTACAGTGGGACAGTGTGTATAGTAAGGATCTTGTCTGGGGAGTGTAACAGTGGGACAATGTGTATAGTAAGGATCTTGTCTGGGGAGTGTAACAGTGAGACAGTGTGTATAGTAAGGATCTTGTCTGGGGAGTGTAACAGCGGGACAGTGTGTATAGTAAGGATCTTGTCTGGGGAGTGTAACAGTGGGACAGTGTGTATAGTAAGGATCTTGTCTGGGGAGTGTAACAGTGGGACAGTGTGTATAGTAAGGATCTTGTCTGGGGAGTGTAACAGTGGGACAGTGTGTATAGTAAGGATCTTGTCTGGGGAGTGTTACAGTGGGACAGTGTGTATAGTAAGGATCTTGTCTGGGGAGTGTAACAGTGGGGCAGTGTGTATAGTAAGGATCTTGTCTGGGGAGTGTAACAGTGAGACAGTGTGTATAGTAAGGATCTTGTCTGGGGAGTGTAACAGTGGGACAGTGTGTATAGTAAGGATCTTGTCTGGGGAGTGTAACAGTGGGACAGTGTGTATAGTAAGGATCTTGTCTGGGGAGTGTAACAGTGAGACAGTGTGTATAGTAAGGATCTTGTCTGGGGAGTGTAACAGCGGGACAGTGTGTATAGTAAGGATCTTGTCTGGGGAGTGTAACAGTGGGACAGTGTGTATAGTAAGGATCTTGTCTGGGGAGTGTAACAGTGGGACAGTGTGTATAGTAAGGATCTTGTCTGGGGAGTGTAACAGTGGGACAGTGTGTATAGTAAGGATCTTGTCTGGGGAGTGTAACAGTGGGACAGTGTGTATAGTAAGGATCTTGTCTGGGGAGTGTAACAGTGGGACAGTGTGTATAGTAAGGATCTTGTCTGGGGAGTGTAACAGTGGGACAGTGTGTATAGTAAGGATCTTGTCTGGGGAGTGTAACAGTGGGACAGTGTGTATAGTAAGGATCTTGTCTGGGGAGTGTAACAGCGGGACAGTGTGCATAGTAAGGATCTTGTCTGGGGAGTGTAACAGTGGGACAGTGTGTATAGTAAGGATCTTGTCTGGGGAAAGGACAGTTTCAGAGGGTGTATACCAAGTAGGTTTGCCACGCTGCCGGTAAAAATGATGGTTGATCATAATGTTATTAATGGAGAAAAAGGATAAACATATAAGAAGGCTGGCGTCAAAAAAACGGACTCCGGCATCATAAACGAGACGCTGACGCCGTTTCGCAAATTTTTTGCAGTTTTGCGAATTTTGCTGGAAATTTGCGATTTTTTTCGGCGAAGCAAAACTCCACCAATTCGTTACTGTTAATACTGAATTGAGGCAGAAGCTATTGTTGCTGCACTGAACCTCCCCACAATAAATAGCTTTTAGAGCTGCAGATAACAAGGTTATTTTCATCATTCAACCATTTCTTTGCAGTCATGACTCTTCTGCTGTGCTTACTCTATGCTCACCCGACCAGCATCTAACAAGTCCATGCTCAATGGGATCCTTCCATATGAGCAGTAACATCCTTCTATATATATATATATATAATGTAGCTGGAGCAGGTCCAGAAGGTACAGCTATTTTAAGATACGTATCACCTAAAGCTTCTTTGTTTGTTGCATTAACACTAACTTTTCTGTTCATGGGAAGAAGGTTATTCTAGCTACAACCTCATGGGATTTGTTCCTTTAAATTGCATGTCTCATAACTGCAACATAACGGCTCCACTTCTGAGCAATTTCTAATATTTCCAACTAGTATCAAAGAGCAGGCCCTTTTATTACATATGGGTGCTTGAAGGCCTTTTATGAGCAGATCCCTTGCCCAGGGATAGACACAGGGATAGACACAGAGATAGACACAGAGATAGACACGGGGATAGATACAGGGATAGACACGGGGATAGACACAGCGATTGATACTGGGATAGACACATCAATTGATAGCCTTAGCACATTCCTAGGAACAAATGAACATATTCAGAGTTGGGCAGGCTGTATGAGTTACCTCTAATGGCACCCTACATTTAGCAGTGATTTAATTGGCTCCTTTACACCCATGTGGGCAGAAAAACAATAAGTGCTGGCCCATCTATATCAGAGTGTTAGTGGCACAACTATAGAGTAAACAGACCCCAACGGTTGATGGGGGGCAGGGGCCGAGGGGGTTGGCTTCCTCTATAGCATTAAAATCACCCCTCCCCTCTGCTTTTCTCCTTTAAATTAATGTGCTTGTGCACCTTCACGAGCATGCATTGGGGGAGGGGGGGCTTGACCAGCAGAGATCAGGAGAAGTAATGCACACCCGCCAAACTTTTTTCCGACGAGGGTGACCCGGCGTGGTCTAGTCTTGTCGCTGTTCAATATCACAGTAAATACATTGGTAGTCATTTTGTTTTCTTGGAGCCCACTGGGACCTGTTCAGGAGGAACAACTGCTTCCTTTGAGCCCTTGGGTCTCTACTTTGGTGATACTCATTGGAGAACTAACATTTAACACTCTTGGTTGGAGCTATGGACTGCTCACGGGCCCTTTCTATCTTGCACTTATTATAGCTCTGCCTAAACCCATTCACATGGTCCCCAGACCTGATTTGAACTCCTTTCATTCCTCACTATCCCGGACTCTGTACAAAAACACACAAATACACCCTTCAAAGGGGAAAACAAGAGACTCATTATGGACAATTATGAACAATCTCCTTCCTTACTTGGTCCTGTCTATACCATATGGGACTTTAACCTACAGGATAGTATATCACACATGCTCTCCTACCTAGAGAAACACCATCCATACTTAGTAGATTCCCATTCACTTCATTTACAAGGGTCACGCAACACTCAGGTTATAGTGACTTCTTTTCACCCCATCCCAACTCTTGCTTAGCTTGCCAGGTGACCCCTTTTGAAGGCATCTCCCCAAAACGGCTTTACTGGCTGATGTTGTCTGCCTAGAAGAACGTGTTTCCTAGAGGAGAATCAACTGAATCCTTTCTATTGACCCTTCCAGATATACAATACTTCATTACCCTTATTTATTTAAGGGAGTTGTACAGCACCAGTGTCATGTTGATGTCCAGCTATGTAAGTGTCAATTAAAGAAGACCTTCCAATAATAAGAACAACGCAAATAGCTAACACTTGCACTTAGGATGAAAGCAGCTGTCCTAATGTTAAACATGGGACTTAATAACAAACACAGAGTGAAAGGGCTGAACATGCCACACATTCTCTGGGCATAGTTGGAAGGTCTAAGACAGAGGTGCTAATATGGAAATATGAACTCATTTGGAGGCAGAAATATATACTACAGTAGTTGCACATTGGGTTATATCTTTAATGAAAAGGTTGAGAACATTCATGCAGAGTGTCTATTTAATAGAATCTGTCAAAAAAAAAGACCATGATGCTCCATGGATTGTTCTTTCCTGGTTCCCTTTTTGGATCTTTACATGGCTCATTAGTGTGTAAACAATTGCAGAACACTGAACAAAGGCGACCTCTGGCATTGAATAGATGATTATGTAATTGCCTCTTGGTCTGTGTAAAGGTGGCCATACATGTAGAGATCCACTTGTTCAGCAACAGCACCAAATAAGCAGATCTCTCCCCTAGGCCCAATGATTGGATTACAATGTTGAGCATACAGGCGGTCGGATCGAGGACAGCATCAACAAACTCATGCGGTCCTTGATCTAACAGGATCCCTACTGATCGACATCTGGCCGACTTTTGACCAGATATTGATCGGGAAAGCCATTTGGAGAGCCAAATATACTGGGCAATAAGCTAGTGACTAAAGCTGCTTTAAGCCACCCGCCACACATAGCCATCAATCCATCTACAAGAAACCAAGAGTCAAGACATACCTACAGCAGGAACAGCATCCTACGTTTGCTGAAGGCCTCTGTAGAAATATGCTATTAGGCTCACGGTAGACATGGCATTTTCTACACTGCCGGGGGAAAAATTTCCTGATCAATGCTGCCTAAAAAAGACAATCAAAGGTAGAATGAAAAACTAAAAATGAAATTCATGGTAGAATCCAAGCCAGGGAGTATTGCTGCCATTTTAGGTGCCACCCAATGGCACAAACCAACAAGGTCAAGCTTTTCAAAATGATAGTGCTCCTATACACAGCCTGATGATTTTAGGCATGGGTTGAGGTATATGAAAAAGAAGGCTAGCCTTTCTCAAGGCAAGGCAACTACCAGCTGCTTTGAGTAGAATTGTTCAACTGCAGTTAGTTTAGGAAAGAAAAATAAGACAGAGATTCCCCCCTTCACCGCACCTCACCACTCAAAGAACGTGAAGCTGCCCATCCTTATGGAAGATAGAAACAGACTTACAACAGTACAACATATGTGGATAGGTGCAGCTAGAGAAGGTACACCATTTGTCTGGTTTCTAATTCTGAACTAACTGGAGCTTTCCAAAACCAAGATACGAAGACCATACGGGTGAACCATCAGATCCCAAACTGTGAGGCTTGCTCCTCTAGGTTGCCCAAAGCCTTAACGGGAAGGTCAAGAGTAAAATGCCTATATTGTCCCTTTCATACTCCTGGAAGACAAGCTTGAAGGTCAATGAGAGTGAGATATTTGAGGAAACACTTATTTGCAAACTTAGATATTGGTGGAACTGTGATGGTGATGTCTACATATGACTATAACATTGTTATGAGCTAAAGGGACCTTGAACCAAAGTTTTGCATCAAAGAAAGTGGCTTCACCCAAACCAAATCTGGTTTAGAACCACTTAAACTTTAGACCTTTCTAAGTGTTTGTGTCTTTTCGCTTTGCATTGTCAAGAACAGTACTGATATATTAGGGATAGGCAGTATGAGGAAGACCCAAATAGGTCTTCTCTATCACCATCATAATTTGTGGAAAGATAGCTTATATTGTTTAATACAGGTGGGTAGTTTTCTTCTATGACTATTTTTCACTCTAGCAGATACAGAAGGGGTCACTTACTGTACCATTGTAATAACCAACAAACCCACATCCCAAAGTAAAAAGTTTTAGTTTATTTACAATATTTTTGAGAAGCTTAGAAAGAGAATACAGAGGTCCTTGAAATGACCGGTTTGATAAAGTAGTTTTTTTTTTTTCATCCTTAAAAAAGCTCTTTATTCTTGATAGATGAAGCCTGCTGACTGTGTGAATGGCTCAGACCAGCTGCACATCCATTTATTTTAGTATATAAAGCAGAGAATGCCAGTGTAGTGATGGAGCGAGGAAGGCATGCCGGGGACCAGGTTGCACTAGGAAAATAATTGCCATTCACAAAGAAGAAATGAATAATGTCATTTAATGGATCACCAGCAAGTCATGATCAAGTGCCTTTCCTTATGGTACATATGTATGCAAAGCAGGGCACTTCTCTCAGCTCGGAGTAGGGAAAGACATGGCAATGCAGGTAATTACAGCTGGGTATTGGCTCACACATAGCTGAGCTTTAAATCATGGTTTCATTATAAATAAGCCCATAATTCTAGCTGCTTAGAACCTGCTGCTGAATGATATATTGTATGCCTGTAAATAAATATATATATATAAATAACAATAAAACAGCACTGTCCACAGGTTGTATGGCCATGAAGAATGGCTTTATGCAATATAAGAATTCATTTTTAGTGATGGGCGAATTTATTCGCCAGGTGCGAATTCATGGCGAATTTGCACGATTCGACACCAGCGAATAAATTCGCGCAACGCCCGCGAAAATTCGCGGAAAAAATTTTTTACGAAAAAAACGGAAAATGGGCGCCGGCGTCAAAAAACGAGACGCCGGCGCCGTTTCTCGAATTTTTCGCTGTTTCGCGAAATTCGCAAATTTTTCGGCGAAACGAAACGGCGCAAATTCGCCCATCACTATTCATTTTTATTACTTTTTATAATGGCAGCATTAAGGATGCAACGAATCCAGGATTCGGTTCAGGATTCGGCCTTTTTCATCAGGATTTGGATTTGGCCGAACTGAATCCAAAACCTAATTTGCATATGCAAATTAGGGGTGGGGAGGGAAAATATATGACTTTTCGTCACAAAACAAGGAAGTAAAAAAAAAATTCCCACGTTTCCCCTTCCTGTCCCTAATTTGCATATGCAAATTAGGATTTGGATTTGGTTCGTTATTACTTTCTATAATGCTAGTATTAGGGATGCACCGAATCCAGGATTCGGTTCAGGATTCGGTCAGGATTCGGCCTTTTTCAGCAGGATTAGAATTTGGCCGAATCCTTGAGTCTGGCAGAACCGAATCCAAAGCCTAATTTGCATATGTAAATTAGGGGTGGGGAGGGAAAACACGTGTCACAAAACAAGGAAGTAAAAAAAAATGTTTCCACTTTTCCCCTTCCTGCCCCTAATTTGCATATGCAAATTAGGATTCAAATTTGGTTCGGTATTCGACCAAATCTTTCACAAAGGATTCGGGAAATCGGCCGAATCCCAAATAGTGGATTTGGCGCATCCCTATCCAGTATAACTTCCCTTTGATGCAAACATTTCTACATTAATAGCAGCAAGGGATCCTTCTTGCCCAGACTATGAGCTTGGACAAACAGGAGAATGCATCTACCAATGAGAGTTGACGAATTCCTATGTGCTGAGAAAGCCCTAGCCATCTAACACTTACCTGAGCCACTTTCACATTTAGAAGTATTGTTCAGGAATTCAATGCCACTATGCAGAGTGAGATTGGGGGTCCAGGGCTCACCAGGTTACCATGTCAGGGCCCCCCACGTTCCTCCCCTCCCCCGGCCCTCTGCCCCAGGAGCAACCCCCCTACAACAGCCCCTGCCCTGCACATTCCTCTTTTGCTTCAAGATACAAGGTGATCAAGGCCAGGAGGGGGGGGTCAGGGAGCAGGTCCGGGCCCACTGGGTTTTTTCCTGGGTAGCCCAGTCCAAACTGCCACTATGTGTTTAGCAATATCAGTTTAATTTGTGGAATTGTGTGTGATTCAGGTGGTGGCTAATTTAAAAAAAAAGAAAAGCAACAGTGGCCCCGTGATGTGGCCCCATAGAAAAAAATGTCAGAGTATCTCCATAACAGACCCATCAGGCACCAGAATTTCCACCAATTTCCCTCCCCCGCACTCGATAGATTTCTACCTGTTTAATATCCCATTTCTGCTTTTCATAAATGTTGACATTTAGGGACAAAACATTAAAAAAGGACAAAACCTAATTACCTGAACACAATTAAATCAATGCCCTTATCTAACTGCGGAAATCCTGCTGTTCTTATTAACTGGTGTTCCTGCATCAAGTCTGACTAATTATTACATTTATGGATATCACTCAAGTAATTCAATCTAGCCTGTCTATTGTATTATTAATCACATCTCCAATACGTTTCCTTCTCTTCTACAGACTCCTATAGACTACAGCAATATGCCAGGAGATTCCCCTGCTTTTACTATACTGTATCATTTACAGTTGTGAGAACATTGGGGGAATAGAAAAATTCTTTGGAGATTAATAGTTCATACCCTTAGGACAGTGGCATTGGGATCTTAGGTTTCATACCCCCTTTCCTGGTATAAGGTTTGGTCAAGATCCCTCTAATTAATTAACAAGTTTATAATTACAGCACTCACCCCAAATATCACCATAAGGTTACAGATGTATAGATAGATTGGGGTAACAGTCACCCTGCTATAGTTCCAGGGGTACCCAGGGCACAAATAAGCACTCACCCCAAATTTCCCCCTAACTGGCTTTCAGACTGGGCCCCCTTAGCTCATAACAAGGTTACAGATATATAGAAACATTGGGGTGTCACCCTGCTATAGTTCCAGGGGTACCCAGGGCACAAATAAGCACTCACCCCAAATCTCCCCCTAACTGGCCTTCAGACTGGGCCCCCTTAGCTCATAACAAGGTTACAGATATATAGAAACATTGGGGTGTCACCCTGCTATAGTTCCAGGGGTACCCAGGGTACAAATAAACACTCACCCCAAATCACCCCCTAACTGACCTTCAGACTGGGCCCCCTTAGCTCATAACAAGGTTACAGATATATAGAAACATTGGGGTAACACTCACCCTGCTATAGTTCCAGGGGTACCCAGGGCACAAATAAGCACTCACCCCAAATCTCCCCCTAACTGACCTTCAGACTGGGCCCCCTTAGCTCATAACAAGGTTACAGATATATAGAAACTTTCGGGTAACAGTCACCCTGCTTTAGTTCCAGGGGTACCCAGGGTACAAATAAACACACACCCCAAATCTCCCCCTAACTGGCCTTCAGGCTGGGCCCCCTTAGCTCATAACAAGGTTACAGATATATAGAAACATTGGGGTTTCACCCTGCTATAGTTCCAGGGGTACCCAGGGTACAAATAAACACTCACCCCAAATCTCCCCCTAATTGACCTTCAGACTGGGCCCCCTTATCTCATAACAAGACAAAATACTAGCTAATTAAACAAATGCAATAAATGAGGTGCTGGACTATACCTTAGTTATCACAATAGATCAAAAGGGACCCCAGAATAATAGAGTGAATGTATGTAAGTCGGATGCTACATCAATGGGTGCTACTGAAAGGGTTAAAATGTATATATAATAGTTGCAATGAGATTAGTATTGAGTCCTATTGATTTGCAGTTCGACGGCTGCCGAGAAGAAAGAAACCCATGATTTTGTAGCTGACACATTTCATTGAAAAAAAGTAAAGACTGTGAATGACAATTTATGGAAATATCTGGGTATATGTGACGACTGGTTTATAATAGGGAATCAGGGATGTACAGCACAGAGAGCAGCAGAGGGAGGGATCATTATTAATAAACTTCAATGTGCATTTCTAAGGTGCCACGAGCCGTCTCTCCATGTAAGTGATAATTCAGAACAATGCTATGCCCACCTGCTCTAAATAGCTGAGCAAATGTTTTGGCCTTTTATAGAAGTCTCCCTATTGTCATGAGGTCCATAACAAGCGGCACGAGGGGAGGGGAGCAGGTTTGGAGGCCATAAAATGCTCCGCTGATAAGAAGCTCTTGGGCCACATTGAACTGCACATCACTGAACCCAAGACCTTCTCATCCAAGCTAGTGTTCATCATCATGCCACCCAAAAAGCCTGAGCCAAAGAAGGAAGAACCCAAGCCTGTAGCCAAACCTCCAGAGCCCGAGCCACCCAAGGAGCCTTTGTTTGACCCCTCCACTGTCACAGTATGTATTCTACCAGTATATTCTGCAAATTGCATGGGATATTAATATTATATATAAATTGTATTATATATAAATATTGATCAGAATGCTGGTCAACCCTCATTTCGTAGAAAAACTTTAGGGGTTTTGTTCATGACTTTTATTCGGCAAATGTTTTTCTTAGTTCCCCCTTTCTCTGTTTCTGTATCTGTTGGTAAGTGTTTGTGTGTAATTACTGTAGGTACATGTAACAGCAAATCAGTAAGCTCAATAAATGTGTGGCTGTAAGTGTTTGTGAGCAAAACATAACACCAATTATCTACATCTGCTGATGAAACACCAAGACTTAAAGCAGATGAAACATAATAGAGGTGTTACTGGGAGCTGCAGATAGAGGATATTAGTCACCCATTTTTCCATAAGGAGCGCAGGGTAAATCTGTACTTTTTCTCCTCTAATGTTCAGGGCATCCAAATGAATAATAGTAATAACCTTAGAGTTCCATAAATGTCAGCAAAATATGCTTAGTCTGCAACTTTGTGCCTTTACACCAGAATCATCCTTTACTTTTAATGTCCTTATCATTTACAGTAGGGGGTACATTATTCCTTATAATACATGAGTGATACTCAGAGTTCCCTGTATAACTCAGCCTGCAGCCTTGTGCCTTTATATGGTCACAGAACAACCCCTCAGTGACTTCTAATATCCTTATCATTTACAGTAGGGGGTACATTATCCCTTATAATACATGAGTGATACTCAGAGTTCCCTGTATAACTCAGCCTGCAGCCTTGGCCTTTATATGGTCACAGAACAACCCCTCAGTGACTTCTAATATCCTTATCATTTACAGTAGGGGGTACATTATCCCTTATAATACATGAGTGATACTCAGAGTTCCCTGTATAACTCAGCCTGCAGCCTTGTGCCTTTATATGGTCACATAACAACCCCTCGGTAACTTCTAATATCCTTATCATTTACAGTAGGGGGTACATTATGCCTTATAATACATGAGTGATACTCAGAGTTCCCTGTATAACTCAGCCTGCAGCCTTGTGCCTTTATATGGTCACATAACAACCCCTCAGTGACTTCTAATATCCTTATCATTTACAGTAGGGGGTACATTATCCCTTATAATACATGAGTGATACTCAGAGTTCCCTGTATAACTCAGAATGCAGCCTTGTGCCTTTATATGGTCACAGAACAACCCCTCAGTGACTTCTAATATCCTTATCATTTACAGTAGGGGGTACATTATCCCTTATAATACATGAGTGATACTCAGAGTTCCCTGTATAACTCAGCCTGCAGCCTTGTGCCTTTATATGGTCACATAACAACCCCTCGGTAACTTCTAATATCCTTATCATTTACAGTAGGGGGTACATTATGCCTTATAATACATGAGTGATACTCAGAGTTCCCTGTATAACTCAGCCTGCAGCCTTGTGCCTTTATATGGTCACAGAACAACCCCTCAGTGACTTCTAATATCCTTATCATTTACAGTAGGGGGTACATTATCCCTTATAATACATGAGTGATACTCAGAGTTCCCTGTATAACTCAGCCTGCAGCCTTGTGCCTTTATATGGTCACATAACAACCCCTCAGTGACTTCTAATATCCTTATCATTTACAGTAGGGGGTACATTATCCCTTATAATACATGAGTGATACTCAGAGTTCCCTGTATAACTCAGCCTGCAGCCTTGTGCCTTTATATGGTCACAGAACAACCCCTCAGTGACTTCTAATATCCTTATCATTTACAGTAGGGGGTACATTATCCCTTATAATACATGAGTGATACTCACAGTTCCCTGTATAACTCAGCCTTGTGCCTTTATATGGTCACAGAACAACCCCTCAGTGACTTCTAATATCCTTATCATTTACAGTAGGGGGAACATTATGCCTTATAATACATGAGTGATACTCATACTTGTTAGTTCTATGAAGTTCCTGAATTAATCATATGGCAATTAAGTAAAATAACTAGATCCATCCTTCAGTCTTCCAGCTTAAATCCTGACACCGTTACACAGCCTGGCTGGAGGTGAGAATATTTTAGTGGCAAACCATGGGTTATTTTTGGTCTTTTTCTCATTATAACTGCTCCCCCACCTAAATAGGCCGTGTTTTATATGAAATATTCCAGACCTCTGCATCTATATCCCTGCCTAAAGCTTTGTGTAACACTTATCACACTTACTGTATTTGAGGCTAAGTATAAAGTTGAGATAAGCTCCATTAAATAACCCACAATAGGAAAGGACTTACTAGATGTGACTTGGCAGCTGTTTGTGCAGTGACTGCCTAACAAAACACACGGCTACTGTTTAATGCTTCCCCCGGGGGGCTGTGTAAATCTGCAGTATAAAGAACTGGCGTCTTCCTCTGACTCCATTTATTATCCCTGTGGAATATCGCTGCCTGATAATACATCCAATAGAAAAAAAATGACAGTAGATAACAGAATATGTTGAACATACAGGGCATAGTTATAAAAATATGAAGAGCATTGAAATGAATAGTTACTTGCATCACAATAGCAGAACATCAATGTGCATCAGATTTATTCTTCATTTCAATGTATTTATAACTGAGCATCTAGTGCTGTAAATGTTACATAGATAATACAGTTAGGGGCAAATTCACTAAGATGCGAAGTTGCGCCAGGCGAAACTTCGTCGCACTTCGCCAGGCGTAGTTTCGCCAGGGCTCCGCAAATTCACTAAAATCCAAAGTTGCGCACAGGGGTAGCGTAAGGTTGCGGAGTTGCGCTAGCGTTGATTCGCTATATAAAGCGAAGTTACGCTAGCGAAGGCTAATTTGCATACGGCGCGAAATTCAAATTTCAATACGTATCTGCACTACAAATGCCTAGAAAACCTTCAAATCAGCAAATAAAAATTTTATTTTGCCCTACACATGTGCCCACTGTCTAGGTAAGTTGCCATGAGTCAGGAAATGTAGGGGGGAGGAAGGGGAGCCCCAAAAAATTTTCGATTTTTTTCAGCCTATCAGCCATCATGTAGAAAACACGCCAGCGTTATTTGGGACTTCGAAAAAAAATTGACTTTTTTTTAAACAATCCCTATTTACTCTATTGCGCTTCGCCAGGTCTGAGGTGGCGAAGGAAGTCTAGCGTAAAAGGTAGCGTTCAGTACACTGCGCAAGTTAGTGAATTTGCGTAGTTTCGTCGCTAGCGAAAATTCGCCTGGCGTAAGGTTGCGAAGTAACACTAGCGAAACTACGCCAGCGTTCGTTAGTGAATTTGCGCTGTAGCGAAAATGCCAAACGCTAGCGAATTAACGCTAGCGTTCGGCGCTTCACGGCTTAGTGAATTTGCCCCTTAGAGTTTCCATCTTTCCGGATTTCACTCAAACAGCCTGGTTTTTGGAAGGGCTGCCCAGGTGACAAATGTCTGTCCGGATTTCCAAATTAGGAAATCCGGACAGGACATTTAAGTGGATGACATGGCAATCAGCCAATCACCATGTCATCAGTACTGCCCCCTAGTCATCCACCCTGCCCCGATGTCACTGCCCCGCCCCTGATGTCACCCGCCCCCGACATCACAGCCCTGCCCTCTGACATCACCAGGCCCGCCCCTTCCCGGTTTTCCAACACACTAAAGGTGGCAGCCCTAAATACAGTGACCAAATAGTAGGCACCGTTTCTGTAATTTTTGGATTCAGCCAAATACAGAATCCTCCAGTAGTGTTTACTAAACCAGAGTCCAAATATTCAAAATCTGCCTTCTTCTGACTTCTGCTAAACCAAATCTGCACCCTAAGAAATTGTCCCAATCCGAATAAGGGATAAAGTGTTGGGGTTCACTGTTGAATCTCAAACTGAATCCTACATTTGGTACATGCCTACAAAAAAAGCCTCACCTAAAATTTCCACTTCGACGTGTAGCTTGTAGTACATCTCTAAAGTTCTGTTGTGTGTCCAAAGTTCTTTCTGTGTGTGAATGGTTGCGTCCTACAGACTGATACAAAACAATAGATCAAAGCGTTGATGTGTCCAAAGTTCTTTTGTACAGTATTGAATGGTTGGGTCCTAGAGGCTGATAAAGGGACATTGATCCAAAGCACTGATGTGTGTCCAAAGTTTGTTCTGTATGTTAATAGTTGGGTCCTAGAGGCTGAACAGGGACACAGATCTGATGTATGTCCAATGGTTGGGTCCTAGAGGCTAATAAAGGGACATGGATCCAAAGCTCTGATGTATGTCCAATGGTTGGGTTCTAGAGGCTAATATAGGGACATGGAACCAAAGCTTTGATGAGTGTCCAAAGTTCTTTCTGAATGTCAGTGGTTGGGTCCTAGTGGCTGAAGTTTAATCTGTTTGTAATTAGTTGGGTCCTAGAGGTTGATACAGGGACATGGATCCAAAGTTTTGGTGTGTGTCCCAAAGTTCTTCCTGTATGTGAATGTTTGGGTCCTAAAAGTTAATACAAGGGCATGGATAGGTGGCACAAAAAGAGGAATAGGAGGTGTATGTAACAACTTGTATTAAATTTTGTTGTAGTAAATGATTGTGCTAGGTCTATGGCATCACTGTGCTAGATATATATTATGCACAAGTACGTGAAAAGTGAGCCCCATTGTCCTTGTCTCAACCAACAGCACAACTGTCAACTGTCAGCCCAACTCCCTGCAGAATCTACTGACAGATTTTGGAGGCAGTTTAAAAATAAAACCTAATAAAGGTACCATGTCATTAACCTAAGTGGGCTGTCACCGTCATTATAAACATATCACAGTAAAGCTGTCATCAACCACTTGCTGCCTGTTGGAGTTGAGATTCCACTGACCTTCTCAGCCATTTGGAGGTTATCAGACAAGTCAGTGGATGAAGCGGAACGGCTGCAGGGAGTGGGAAATAGAGCTTGGAAAACGTCTGTTGAATAGATTATTATGTGTATTTGTCTCAGCCGTTTTAGAAGCAGATTAAAATATAAAATCAGATATATGTTTATATCGTCCAGGTGGCATCATAGCAGTTAAAGCTTATTTGCACCAACAAGTTATAAATACTGAAAGAAATGCATGAGATGGTTGACTGATCACGCTGAGAAGAACATGGGAAGTCCAAAGTCTTGGAGATACACCATGAGGGCAACGCGTGATATTCTAGAAGTATTGAAATTGTAGAAAAATGTGCCTTTCTGTACAGAATAGGAGTTGCGTCAGAGGTCATGGACTCAAGTGGGACAGTTAAGCTTTTCCAAGATTTAAACTGGAAGAGCAGGAACCAAACAGTTTCTAGGTTCCTTCTAGAGAGAAGTCTCATTGCCTCCTTAGAAACAGCAATACTCACTGTTTCAGAATTCTGCTTGGTGCACCCCAACTTAAAGAGGAGATCATAACCAAGTTCTTAGAGCTCAAAGAAAGGGCAAAGGGGGGACAAGCGGGAAGCTGGGAAGTATATTTTATTTGTAGGGTCCCTGTGAAGCCCTAAGCAGATCTGGAATAAGTTATAGCAACATTTTGAATACAAATTGGTTAAACTAAAAAGCCCCCCTAAGGTTCTTCAAACCAGATTTTCAATCTACTGAGGCACTGTCTTAAATTACTAAAAAAAAAAAAAAGGTAAAACAATGGCTAAAAAATATCATGTTAAAAAATCAATACTGCTCTTTCAGTAGAAAAATACCATCACCTTAAGTAATGAGATGTAAAAAGGATGTAAAAGGACAAAATGCAGATTTTTACTCCACGAATACTGTAGGACAATGAGACGCCATAATGAAAACCTCATCTGTCGGAGACATGTAAATGAATTAATAGTAATTGAATTCACCGGCGCACAGGAGATGCAGCCGCACCAGAATGGATGGAACCAAAGGAAATTAAAATGTTTAATCTGCCATTTAACGAAAACGTACTTTATCCGAGTAATAGAACATATTAATGACCCGACCTAAACTCGTTTATTGGATAATGATGAGAAAGGTCAGGGGTGGCCGGGAAAACACAGGAAATCTGATGATCGGCCCCATCTATGGTTTTACAAATGTAATTGCCTTGTTACTGAACAGAAATTGCACAGTTAATCCTCTCATGATACAATGTGATTATAACTATAATATTGATTGATGTTTGGGTCAGTTTAAATAATCAGATTTTGGAATCCTGATGGATTAGAACCATATCCCAGTCATTAACATTTTACTGACTTGCAGTTATTGTTTTTTTATCAGTTTTTTTTTTTGGCAGAATTGCTTCAGAATTCATTTCTTTTTAGATGAGTGTTAGAGTTCAGGGGCAGAACTCTAACACCAGCCCTATAGAAAAGCATAGTTAGCTTGGTTCTTAAAGGGAATTTTTTTAATAGTGCTGCTCCAGCAGAATTCTGCACTGAAATCCGTTTCTTAAAAGAGCAAACAGATTTCTTTACATTTCATTTTGAAATCTGACATGAGGCTATACATATTGTCAGTTTCCCAGCTGCCCCAAGTCATATGACTTGTGCTCTGATAAACTTCAGTCACTCTTTACTGCTGTACTGCAAGTTGGACTGATATCACCCCCTCCCTTTTCCCCCCAGCAGCCTAACAACAAAACAATGGGAAGGTAACCAGATAGCAGCTCCCTAACACAAGATAACAGCTGCCTGGTAGATCTAAGAACAACACTCAATAATAAAATCCAGGTCCCACTGAGACACATTCAGTTACATTGAGTAGGAGAAACAACAGCCTGCCAGAAAGCAGTTCCATCCTAAAGTGCTGGCTCTTTCTGAAAGGACATGACCAGGGATATAACCTGAGATTCACCTACACATCAATATGTAGGTACACTTGCTGGTTCAGGAATTACATTTTAGTGAATTATTTGCAGTGTAAACAGTGTAATTTAGAAATAAAAAGTGAATCATAAAAACCATGACAGAAGCCCTTTAATGTGTAAGTGTTGAAGTTATAACTATGAATACATTTTCAAATGAATTGGTCCCTATGTGGCCCGGATTTTGGATGAACTGCTTTGATGAA